>NC_046159.1:80215341-80300341 GCF_011064425.1 Rattus rattus | reverse complement strand
TAAAAAATGTTTATAACATATGTGCAATGATATCTTGACCATAAGTTTCCATACGATAATTTCTTATTTTACTCTATCTTATTATTTATTCTGCATGAAAACATTTTAGGAAAGCTGAAGAGAAAATAGATATTAGTTAATTTCAAATTCCCTGCTCATTTTTTTATTTCCATGTACATATCCATAATGTTCTTTTGATGTTGCAAAAGCTTTGAAGGGCTTTTAACTAGTATCAAGTCACCAGATCATCAGCAGAAATACAAGCTCTTTATTCTTTCTTTTTTATTAATTTTTATTGGGTATTTTATATATTTACATTTCAAATGTTATCTTCTTTCCTGGTTTCCTCTCTGGAGAATACCTATCCCATCCCCCTCCCCATGCTTCTGTGAGGATCCTCTCCTATCCTCCCATCCACCCTCCCATTCTTGCTTCCCCACCCTGGTATTCCCCTACACTGAGGTATCACGTTTTTACAGGACCAAGGACCTCTCCTCCCCTTGATGCCAGACAAGGTCATCCTCTTCTACATATGCAGTTAGAGCTATGGTTCCCTCCATGTGTACTCTGGTTGGTGGTTTAGTCCCTGGGAGCTCTGGGGGTTCTGGTTGGTTGATATTGTTGTTGTTCCTATGGGGTTGCAAACCCCTTCAGCTTCTTCAGTCCTTTCCCTAACTCCTCCACTGGGGTCCCAATGCTTAGTCCAATGGTAGGCTGCAAGCATCTGCCTCTGTATTTGTCAGGCTCTGGCAGAGCCTCTCAGAAGACAGCTATAACAGGCTCCTGTCAGCAAGTACTTCATCATATCAGCAACAGTGTCTGGGTTTGGTGACCGTGTGTTGTATGGATCTGTAGATGGGACAGTCTCTGTATGGCCTTTCCTTCAGTCCTGCACTACACTTTTCCCCCATATTTCCTTTAAACAGGAGCAATTCTTGGTTAAAATTTTGGAGATGAGTGGGTTGCCCCATCCCCCAACAGTGGCCTTTGCCTAACCTCAGGATATGGTCTCTACAGATTCTCCCTCCCCTTTGTTGGGCATTTCAGCTAATCTCAACCCCGTTGGGTCCTGTGAGCCTCTTACCTCCCTGGCATCTGGGATTTGCTGTTGGCTAATCCCATTTCCTCATCCCCCATTGCACCTCAGTTCAAATTTCTGACTCTCTGTATATCATCCTAGTCTCCTCCCTTACCTTATCATGCCTCCCCTTTTCCCCTTCCCCTCTTCTTTTCCTCCTAAGTCCTTTCCTTTCTCTACCTTCTGTGAGTACTTTGTTCCTCTTTGTAAGAAGGACTGAAGCACCCACACTTTCGTCTTCCTTCCTCTTGAGTTTCATGTGGTCTGTGAATTGTATCTTGGGTATTCCAAGATTTTGGGCTAATATCCACTTATCAGTGAGTGAATACCATCTTTGTTCTTTTGTGACTATGTTACCTCACTCAGGATGATATTTTCTATTTTCACCTATTTCCCTAAGTATTTCATGAAGTCATTGTTTTTGATAGCTGAGTAGTACTCCACTGTGTAAATGTGCATTTTCTGTATCTGTTCCTCTGTTGAAGGGCACTTGGGTTCTTTCCAGCTTCTGGCTATTATAAATAAGGCTGCTGTGAAAATAGTGGAGCATGTGTCCTTGTTATATGTTGGAACATCTTTTGGGTCTATGCATAGGAGTGGTATACCTGGGTTCTCAAGTAGTACTATGCCCAATTTTCTGAGGAACTGCCAGGCTGATTTCCAGTGTGGTTGTTCAAGTTCTTGTAGTCATCACTTCATTACCCTATGTACATCACCAGAATTTTAATTTTGTCTGGTTTCCCTTAAATTGTACAAGCTTCTGAAAGATAGCCGAGGCGAATAAAGCTTGGAGGCTCCATGGGGGTGTAAAAATCCTTTTTAAAAGATATAGTATGCGACATTAGTTTGAACATAAGAAGACCTTTGAAATAGCCAAATTCTCCCAAGGTAATATTGTGAACCATGATCAGAGATTCAGGAATACCATTCATTGATATGATGCTACATTCCAACAATTCTTCCTGCCTTACCCGTAAAATCTCAGCAATGTGAATATCTAAACAATACCCACACAATTACTATCCCATTTATATGTCAACATACATGGGAGAAATGTCACATGGCCCTTGATGAAGAGCTACAGGAAGTAATTAATGACGGTTGAGAGAAAGCAGTCAGGTTTCTAAAGGGATTAATTTCCTCAAAGATTACTAAATCATAAGGAGTTAACCTAAACACATGTACAAAAAGAGATGAACAATAAAATCAACTTATTGTGTGGCATACAAGTAACTCATTTATAAGTGGGGTACAAAACCAAGCAGAGAGTTCTCAAAGAACGAAATATACGTGAATGGAAAACACTTAAAGAAATGTTTAGGGTTGGGGGTTTAGCTCAGTGGTAGAGCGATTGCCTAGGAAGCGCAATGCCGTGGGTTCGGGCCCCAGCTCCGAAAAAAAAAAAAGAAAAAAAAAAAAAAAAAGAAATGTTTAGCATCCATAGCAATTAAGGAAATGCAATTTAAAACTATGCTGAAATTTCACCTTCCTTCATTCAAAATACCCAAGATTAATAAAACAAATGATATCATATGACAGGGAGATTCAGGGGAAGGGAAACTCGTTCATTGCTGGTGGATGTACAAACTGGTGAAGCTACTGTGGAAATATATGCATAAATTTGTAAGGAATTTGGGAGCAGATTTACTTCCTCATTGAGTTCAAATTTTCCTCAAGATGATTTAGTATCCCCTACAGGACTTCAGTGTGTCACTGAGCTCAGCAAGTAGGGTTAACTGAGGCTCTTCTCTCCTCCATGCCTCTTGTTACATTGTGGAACCTGAAAGAAACAAACCTGCCAGCCGCAGCTTTGAAGTTTTTTTTTGTTATCACTTGAACTCACTGCAGGACTTTCTGCTTGCAAAGCAGCAATGACTTCTGGATTACCTCTCTTTGGTAGGGTGTTTCCAAGACCTTAAAAAAAATTCTTTATCACCAAGAACAGACTTCTCCACTCAAGGAGCAGATAGCAGCAGCAGCGTGGACCTTCCCAGGAGATGTCAGAACCCCTGCAGAGAGTCTGTCCATCTGTGCTGAAAGGAAAGGGGCAATCACATGTACCTTATTGGACTCCTCAAAATGTCATGGGGACAAAAATCAAAGGAGTTTCTTAGTTCAGCGTAACTTAGCATGTTTCCCCTATTCTCTTACATTGAGAAACGTTCTGTGTTTACAGTGTTTGTTAGCACATTGAGTCAGACACTGTATAACTCTTCTCCTTGGGGCCCCATTGATTCTTTAGTTTGAGGAGGAAAGCTGTAGATGAAATGTATTGCATGCGTTTTAATTACTATCGTATGCATTTTAATTACTATTGCCAAGTAAGATTTCTGTTTATAAATGTTTCTAGTATCTATTAGTACAATGGATTTAAGGAAAAGTGATATTTAAAAAATAATGATCATAAAACCCTAAGCAAGTACTTCACACTCACAAAGCATACGATGTATTTAGAAAGAAATATATTGAAGGGTTATCAGTTTAATTTTGTCCCTTTCTATTTAAGTAATTTAACCTCTAACCTACCTAGTAATGTTAAATTCAATTATTATTGAAAGTATTCATCAAAAGTTAGAAACTCAGTGTGGTTAAATTTTACAAGAGAGATGTTTGTGTCCTATAATATTACATACTCACAAATTCATTTGGAAACCTGTAAAGAGCAGTCTCTAAAGTGTGTCTCTCTTCAGATGTATGTTATAGGAAGTGTTGTGCACAGGATCCTGCCAATCCATTTTGTCACAGTGCCAAGGGCATCCCATTAAGACAATTTTTAGCATTCACTAGAAATAGTAAAGGGAGACCTTTCTGAAAGTGGGAGGAATTAACTTTGCTTCACAGACAGGAAAAGTAACTGTAAAGGTGATGGTTACTCTGAAAATATGTACGGAACTAAATATAATATAAAATATTCCTAAATATAAAAGGAATCTAGCATGTATTTTAGGCGCAAAATGCTAATGTATGGAAAAATTATTCATATATGAAGTAAAATATCTGTAAGATAATCTAATATATACTGAGATTATGTGTGAAAAGAACAATTTAAGATAATTCATAAACATACAGTACAGAAAATAAAATTATATATATTATATATAGCAATATTTTACTAAATGATATTTATATTTGTCTATGCATTTACAAATAGTATCTTCTTTTGAGGTAAGATCTTGCTATGAAGCCCAGGCTTGCTCTAATTCACATTTGTCCCACACTTCCCTTGAGCCCTAGAACTGTAAAAATGTGTCCTTGCATTGTCCATTTCAAATTACTGTTCACATAGCAATCGTCTTTTGCAATGCTTTAGACAATGCTACAGAGTTTCAAATGTATGATATTTTGATTTTATAGTTATGTTTTACATACACTCATTAAGTTAGATGAACACATGGTATATTATGCTCTGTCATTCACTTATTGTACTCTCAGAAGTTATGACTTTAATGCTTATTTTGAACTAATGAAGTTACCTACTGAAATCATTTTAATACTTTAAATAATGTTAGATGCTATTTAATCTTGATTTTGATTCATACGTGGCTGCTACTCTTAGAGTTCTCAAAGTTTTACTTTGATAAATCTGAGTTTAATCTAACCACTGTCATTCACATTCAGAGACTAAAGTGCTTGCAGTGGTGTCAAAAATATTGCACAAGATGCTATCATTAAAAAAAAAAAACAGGTGACTGACATATAGATACTTTAACGGGAGTATTTTCTAAGCTTTCATTTTGCCAAAGGAGTGTACCTCCATCTGTCAAAATTACACATTGGGAAAAGGAGATTAACACCTGTTCTTCCATGATCCTTTTTATTTGATTCATGTTCAACAGTATTGACAAAATGTTGTTTAAAAGATGTATGTTTCAAATTCCTTGATCTGTAATAGATTGATGTAATGTCATATTGCTTTGGTGGTTATGAAGGCTTTGCTATTTCTTCTGAGTATATCTTGCACTTCATGATATTCTTTGTGTGTTATGAGAAGGATACAGCTCAAAATACCTGAGACTACAGAATGTCTTTGAAAGATTTTCATGTCTCTTTGAAAGATCTGCATTTACCTCTATTGTGTAGCAAAGAAAATATGTGTGTGTGTGTGTGTGTGTGTGTGTGTGTGTGTGTGTGTGTGTGTATGTCTTGGAAGTTGAAGAATGAAGAAACTACCAACCTATATGGATTATCAAATTTATGACCTTTAATTTGGGGGTAATTACCAATGGGAAGAGTATTATATAATCAATAAACCATTCCACGTAATGATCAACGCAATAGACTCTCTTCTGGAGACTTATATATGTATGGACTATTCTGAAGATATATTTTACCATTCATTTGTTGAGCTACAAAATAAATGTTCCGTGTTTGTTTGTATTATCACTTAAGAACATTTTCAAAAGTCTTTCTTGAACCTGTAGATATCAGCTCCAATAGATAGGCACAGCTCGTGGTAGAGGGATGGGGCCACACACCCAGGTCAAAATTTTTAATCCAGAAATGTTCCTCTTCAAAGGAAGAACAGGGACAGAAAAATGGAACAGAGACTGAAGGAAGGGCCAACCAGTGACTGGCCCACTTAGGGATCTATCATGTCTGTAGACACCAAACCCACGACTGTTGCCATGGTCAAGAGGCACTTGCTGACGGGGACTTAGAGTTGTGATTCCTGAGGAAGTACGGCCAGCAACTGACCCATGCAGATACAGATGCTTGGAGCCAAACATCAGACTGAGCTCAGAGAACCTGGTCGTGGAGCTGGCAGGACTGGGGGAACTGGCGGAAGGACTGGGGGAGCTGAAGAGCATTGTAATCCCATTGGAAGAACAACATAGGCTGACCTGACCCACCTAGTTCTCCCAGAGTTTAGACCACCAACTGAAGAGGGTACCTGTAGGGATCCATGGTTCCAGATACATATGTAGCAGAGGATGGCCTTGCCTGACAGCAATGTGGGGAGACCCTTGGTCTCAGGGAAGTTTGATGCCCCAGTGTAGGGGAAGGCTGGAGCGGAGGGGCAGGAGAGTGTGGGTGGGCTCCAGAGTACTCTCATACAGGCAAAGGAGATGGGGGGAGGGCGAATGTGGGATAAGGGTTTAGTGGAGGGGGTAACCTTGAAGTGGTATATCATTTGAGATATAAACAAATGGAATAATCATTTTAAAAAAGGGAAAAAGTATTTTGTATACAAAATATCAAAGAAAGGGAGTCTAAAATTGATATTGGTGAGACATTTAGTATTAAGTGCCTTTAATGTCAACTATCTTCTAAAGTGCAAACCAAACTCTTCATGACATCTAAAGATGTCAAATACACATGGAATAGAATTGTTGAAATAAACAGAGGACTGTTTAGACATTAGCAGGTAGTAAAGGGAAACGATGACAGTGAGACACTGATTTTACCAATGTTACTCCGAGTAAGGTCATTGCATTCTTGCTAGAAGTGGAAGATATAAGGTTTTGGTGGCTTCTTTCCTATAATATTTTATTGATATATATGATGTATAGAATTGGTTTTATGATATTTTCTTTCTCTTCTTTTGCTCTATTTTTAAGTAAACAATATTATTAAATAAGTATACAATATTTTGATGGTGGCTTCTGCCTCCTCGAACTCCTCCAGACCCTCTCATACTCTCTTCCCATCTGAATCAATACCCTTTCCGCCTCTTGTAGAAAAAAACAACAAAAATATCTAAATAGTAATAATAAAGTAAAATAAAAACAAACCATAATAGGACCACACAAATAGAAGAAAATGAGTTAAAAAGAAAAAGCACATGAACTTACATAAACTCAAAGACATATACATTCTTATGCACAGAAATAATATATAATAGTATAAAAACACAAAAATGGTAACCGAAGGATCTGTAGAGAAAAACAAAAACGCCTTAAAGTTTTGTATATAGAGCATTTCAATAATACCCATTTTGTCACCCTTTTCTGTGTCTCCCGACAATTGGTAGTATCTTTTCAAGCAAACCCCATTTTAGATTTGTCTCTACTTTCCTTCCAGACTTAAATGTTTTTCATCAGGATAGGAGCAATTGTTGGTGTTAGTTTAAAGGAACAGAACATGTGGACCACAGAAGAAAATCTCATTTCTGTCAGCCATTATCAGTATTCAAACACAAATGAGAGGCGTGGGGCCTGTTGAAAGCTTCCTGTCCCCGCTGAAGGGTGTACAGGCCTCCTCATATAGATAGCCACAGTGCGTGTAAGTGCTCCATGCTCTGGAGTCAGCATTCTCAGCTGCCGCCCCCCGCCCCCAAACACACATTTCTCTGACTTTCACAATCTTTCTGCCCCTTCTTGCAAAAAGTTCCCTGAGTGGGTGGGGATGCTAAATGTCTTGTATATTTTGCTAAGTATATGATAAGCCTGTCAAATTGCCTTTTATATAGCCATAATTATATTCAAGATAATGTTGCTCTCTGCTTTTGGCAGAGATCTTTTAGCTGGTCATACTGAATGGATACTATAGACACTGAAATGAATTGGGTGGTAAATTTCCAGGCATCATTCATTTTAAATTTGTACCACAAAATTTGCTTGTTTTTTTCTTTCTTTTTTCTTTTTATTTTCTATTTATTTATTTATTTATTTGCCTGTAGTGGTGGCTATATGTCCCAGTGAGGAAATGAAAGCGGCATTAATGTCAGGTGAGGAAAAGACCTGATTGGCTGATAATGTATATAATTGACATCAACAGCAGATGTTTCTCATTTAATACTCTGCTGTGAACTCTGGATATATAATATCCCAGCTGCTTTAGAGCTATGTTGTACAAAGGTGGCATAATTCTATAGTTTGGGGAAAACAATTTTGATTTTGAGGAAAATGTGGGTAGTTTTGCTTTCTTTTATTCTGGTTTGATTTTATATTTAATTGACTTTTATAAAGAGAGAGAAGAATGCATAGTGTTAGAGTAATGGGGAGTTATGAAGGATGTGGGAAGAGATTAGAGAGGGGGAAAAATCAGAGTATCTTTATTAGATATCGTATGAAAAAATATTTATCAATTTATGAAAAAAGTATATATCCTTTTTTGTTAAGTAAAGCCCATAAAATATACGGCTTTTATTTTAGTGTTTTTATTCAATCTACTGTAACACTGAATTCCTGAATTCTAGAACACACAAACACCTACATACACATGTATACACACACACACACACACACATGCACACACACACACACAATCATTCTTTAACTCAGTTTCTGAAGCTACTGATGACTGATAGCTCTCAATTATTATTCCTTTGAAGCATTTATTTCTAGAGAATGAAAATATATATGCCATCAAGGTTAAAGCATTTCTTCAAGTCTAGAGCTATCCATTAATGACCTATAAGGGTGTAATGCTACCTTCTATTTGCCAGATCATAATAAATATTTCAACTTTCCACCTGCTTGTCACAGTTAGTCGTGTGGAATTTACTCTCTCCTTCTACTCTACCTCACTCTGCATTTTCCATTCCTTTATAACTATTGCCTAGAAAATATTCCCTAATAAACTTGTTGTAACTATCTTTGATAGGATTTGTGTTCTTGTGATCCAAAATAAATAATAAATATGAAATTACTAATATTAGGTAGAAATTACTTTTATGTTAAGATAGATTCTTCAAATGGTTTAGGTTCTAAAAATTGGAAAAAAAACTTATTAAAATAATTTCATGGTCTAGTGTTTATGTTTTCTTCTTTTATTATTTTTATCCCCATTGAGAAAACATGTAATGTGACTATTTTCAAGGTATAATATTAGGCATTTTACTAGTTTGAACATTTCTTTAATGTTCAAAAAAATTCTTAATGAAGACATTTGCTGAATATAAATCATCCATTTATGGCTAAGAAAATTAGAAAAACTAAACATTTTGTGGCTACCCAGAAGTTATCTTATTCCACTAGAGTTTATATTGAACTTTAGGCTGCATGAAGACAGGACAGGAAGCCAAGCCCATGTGAACAGAACTCAGCACATGCAGCATCTGCGTCATAACTGCTCAGCAAAACGTGCCGTGCTAATAAATGGAGGCTAAAACTTCTTAATCACCGTATTATTAGGCCCTATCCTGTTTGAATCCACTGTAAGCTGTACCCTTGATGGTAAACATAACAGAACTTTTAAAAAGTCTAAAGTGTAAAGAGAAACCCATTCTAAAATGGAAATAAATGGTTTGACTAATCAATTTCATACAAAAGTTGAAAGAGAGATCATATTTCCCATCTTATTTTGTGATAGATCCACGGTAGCTGTAGGTAGCTGGCATTCACTAGAGGATGAGCATTTAAGCTGCTTGTGGAATTCTATTGTTTGACCTTCTATGTAGGTTGACCGATGTATATTAGGTGTGATAAAGTATCCAAGAAGGTCTCAAATGAATAGATAAAGAGAATAATGACTATTTACCACGCTGGGTTATTAAAGTAACGTCAGCAAGATTTCCATCAACATTCTTTACTTTCATGGGCAGCTCATGTAGAAACGAGTGAACAAACAAATCACAGAAACAATAGATAATGGATGCGTCGTTCATCTTAACTTAAACTCTCAACTTTGCATACAAACATCAGAACCTTTTATAGTATCCCATACATATATGTAATTATATTCATCATGAAAATAATTCCAGCAGGAAGACACTCACTACTGCTGACTTTATTGCTGTTGATTTTCCAATCTCTCCTTCCATTGGAAATGGTATTTTTCTGACAGTATTCAAAATGAGAGCCCCTATGCCTAGCACATGGCTGCATCTGGCTGCAGCAATTAAACCAAGGCTGATTGGCACCCCCGTGGTAAAAGAGTCAACCCTTTAGAAAGCATCTTAGGTTATGCCACGGAGAGGGAGAGAAGCCCCAACTTATTTTTATAAGGAAGACCCAGAGCATTGGGGAAGAACTGTGGGGAAAATGAAAGGGAAAAAAAAAGAAAAGAAAAGGAAAAGAAACTTAAAAAGGTCCTTAATAATAAAGATAAATGACACTGCTTTTAGTCTGTCCTGAGTAATGGGGTGGGTTTCAGTCCCAGATTCGATCCTCAGCGCATTATTCCAGATCTTCTTGCATGTTGGAAGAGATCGAAAGTGTCTGCAAATAAGACCATGATACAAAATAAGAATGTCAGATCATTGACAACACTGAAGCAACAACAACAAAATAGATGTGTCTAACCTAAAGCAAAAGAGCACTGTTAGTAGAGATTATTACACAGCAGAAAACGTTTTAGTAATGATGACCTTGAAGGCTCAACTGAAATGACAATACAGCGGAATAATATGTTCAAACATTAGCGGAATTCGTGCCCTGTAATATACACTGAATAACACTATGCAATATAGTCTCCAACATTAAATTTCTTTATAAATGTCCATCAAATGCCTGACATTGCCAGGCAAGTGGGTAGACACCAGGAGTTGCTAGGAAGTATTTAATACTAGGTGAGGATTTATTATTATAGCTGTAAGCAGTGAGTACGCAGGAGCATAAAGAAAAGGGGACACAAGACAATTCTCAGGTGTTAAGCCAGACGACAATGCTATCAGTGACTGTGGAAGCGTTGGCTTTGTAGATGATAGCTAGGCTTTGCTTTGGTATAGCTTAATATAAAAGTAGTGACCGTCCTTACACAGCAAAATGAACAGCTGTATAAGCGTTTTGGGATCAGGACAGATACAAGATTTGCAGATTTGATTTTCAATGAGTACTTAACCCTACTGTACTTCATTTACATTTCTCATTTCCGGAAACTTCACTGACTTCATCTGCAGATGTCCCATCACTCCACGATCTCCATAGTTCTGCTCTATCCTTCCTCATCTGCTTCTCATGAGTTTACTGTTATTCTTTGTAGAGATGACACATCCTTTTTTGTTTTGTTTTGTTTTATTGCAGATAATAACAGTACAGCTAGTTTCTGTTTCTACCTAAATATGGTTTCTATAACACACTGTGGGATTCAGAAGAATGTGAATGACAGTTTGTAATCCTTGCTTCATCCATAAAAAGATTAAAAGAGAGACATTTTGATTCCATGCAGACCTTCCAGCTTCTTGAGGGAAGAAGACAGCATACAATTTAGCCTCCATTTAAAGGATAAACTGCATCTAAAAATCTAAACAAACTATGTGCTGAAAATTCTTCTGTTCTACTGCTAGCCTTTCATTGTTGAAGGAACTTTCTCGCTTTCAATTGTTTTAATACTACGTTAGTAATTGTAGGTGCAAGAAATCATAAATCTGAGAATTATATATTGTTGGAAAAATATAAAAATAAAAAGTATTGTTGTCTTTTACCCCGCTAGGTCCGCAACGCGGTGCCCCAAGATATCTGCTAGATATCTTGGTAGAAACACATCCCCACTCCTCAGCGACCCAGTGTCTCTTGCCGTCACACACTTTCCTACACTCAAACCCTCACATAAAAGAACACACAACACAATAATCTTTGACCCAATTGGTAAGATATAATTGACCACTTAAACATACAAAGCCCGGTACCATCCATCCTTTAGGAACATTGATAACAACCTGTAAATATACAGAGCAGAATCTTAACATCACCTGCCATGGCTTCTCCCCTCTCTCGTCTCTTCCTTTCTCTTCTCATCTCCTCCTCTTCCTTCAAACTTCTCTCCCGCCCATCCTTCCTTCTCCTCCAATGACAGGCCTCCTTCTATCCTGTACCTGCCCCTCACCTGTACTTTACAAATTCATTGACAAGGTTCTGGTGAAGTCACCTGATTCCTTAGTATGTGACTAGGCAGCTGTCCTTGGGGCAGTGGTATTAGCATCAAAATACAGATAACTTCAGGGCAAACCACAGCAATTATATACATTGGGTATATTTGACTATCTGAGTACATGATTGGGTATGTAGTGAAGGATTATAACCATGAGTAAGTAGTGGCTGTTTGTACTAATCCATCACCCCTCCAACCACAAAGCTTTATTTCAAGACAAAACTATAGAATTCAAAGCTCAAAATGCCACTTTATTTCAATTGACCGTTTAATCCTGTTTGGAGCACTGTAATGCGAGGGGGTTTAGTTTCAGAGAGGTTGTGCTGTGTTGCTCCCACTCATTGAGATACTTCACGTTTGTACGTAAGGGTTTAGCGATCATTTCTGTCTCTACAGGACTTTGTAAGATGGTTTTTCTTTTCTGTTTCCTTCTCAGACTACACATCGAAATCGAACCATGAGCCAAAGTCACAGCACAAGGGACAGAAAAGCAATACATACTCCCACCGAGGACCGCTTTAGATACTCTGCAGCTGACCCGACAAGTCCCTACAAGAACAGCTGCCAACTCCCAGGTCTGTGTCTAAGCAATTTCTTGAAGGACAAAGAATTAGGAGTTATGAAACATACAAGGGGAAGTCATGAAGCTGTCACCTCAGAAATGACTCAGAACTCGAGGACAACGATGGGGCAGAGCTTCCTGAAGCCAGCAGCTAAGCCAGAAGGGCTGTCCATGTTCTCAGAGAAACCAAAGGACCCAGCAGCTCTGTCCCGACAGCATTCAACCTTTACAGGCAGATTTGGACAGCCACCCAGAGGACCTATCTCCTTACATACATACAGCAGAAAGAATGTTTTTCTCCACCACAATTTGCATACAACAGAATTCCAGACTCTGGGCCAGCAGGATGGATAGAATGATCTATGCCCTGTGAACAATAGAGATGACTACTGTCCCACATGCCATCTAAAAGTGGCCATGTCCATTTTACTACTTTTATTTTTATCTGTAAGCAAATACTTAGGGACTTTTATTTTATTTCTAAAAAATGACAGGTTGAGTATGTTGACTTACTAGGTCGAATTGTTCAGAAGACTTTGCTATGGAAACATCCGTGTATAATGAGTGGGATGATCTATCTGGCTTATGTGGTCTTTAAGTTATTTATATTTTTTTCTGTATCAATTGCTAATATGCTTTGAGTTTTCAAGAAAGTACTATCCAATAGCTCTCTGTTGATGCTCTTACTATTAAGTAGGTTAGAAGAATGAGTAGAGGAAGGAAGTGTACAGATAGATAACATAGTGGCTAGGAAGAGCAGAAGAGACTTAAAGCTTATACTAGGTGGTGTGTTTGTTAGTGTAATGAAGCTCGTTTGCTTGTAACCTGAGATACCTGTGTCTCTCTATTACATACATTCAAGCTTGTGGAACTATTGGGAGGGAAGGACCATTTCTCTAGTTTTTAGAATGTTTAGTTACACTGGTTCACAAAGGATAGAAAGTCACAGCTCTGCTTTTCACACGGTTTAGCTTTTTAGTTTCGTTTTTTTGTTTTCCTACTGATATAGAAAGTATGAAAATGTCAGAGTAAAGTGACGTCAGCATAATTTTGCCAAATGGCACACTCTGTGGTTATCATCATGGTTAAAGAACATTTTTTCCTTTAAATTTCAATGACTTAATATTCTAAAATATATATTTATTTGCTACACTTTTTTGTATTTTCAAAATATTCTTTTATTTTTATTTACATCTAGGTTTACTTTACAGTCATTAAGCCATGATGTTTTAATTAAGAAACAGAATGACTGGTTTGGTTTGGTTTTTATGACTTATATCTAACATTCTGGCTACATGCTCAACTAGATTGTCAATAAAATATGAAATATGTGGACTTTGACAATTGGAGCTACAAAATAAATCTAACGAAAATGCTTCAGTTTCCTTTGGTAGCAAATATTAGCCTTTGACATGTAAGGTCTAATATGTTGCATATTTAAATGTATCAGAGATAGATCAAAAATTCTAAATAGAAGCACCATGCTCTTTTAGTAGAAGTATCAAATGACCGTTTACTTAGGGAGAGTTCAGGGCTAGTAACTACTCACAATCAGTATAGTGGATGAAATGAAACGATCGGACCCAGTGCATGTGCTGTTTCTCATGCATTCTCTAACAAGCAGATTCCAGCAGCATGCCAAAATGAGATGAACAAAGGGGAAACAGCATGGCAGTTTTAGTATGCCATTTGACTAAGCCGCTAATAATAGAGCTACACTGAACATGCATCGCCTAATATAAAAATACATTTGAACTCTACGTTTTGGGGGAGAATACTGAGCTGCCCCTCCCAGCTTTAATTATTGAAGGTTGGCTGTGCTCGTACGTTTTTTATTTTGCTAGTGATGCATGTATATCACACGAGCGCTTCTGTGTTTCATGTGTGCGTGTGTGTGTCTGTGTGTGTGTGTGCGTGTGCGCTTGTGTGCACGTGTGTGTGTGTGTGTGTGTGTGTGTGTGTGTGTGTGTGTGTGTTTATAATTCTGCTGAACAGAAAAAGGCACTGCAGCTTGCTGCCAAACATTCCCAACATGCTCTAGAAGCTGCAAAAGTCAGGCTGATGTGCTTTATGAGCTGGACGATATTTGTAAAATTATGAAAACAAATGATTAGTTGTAGAATTCAACTTGATTTGTATTGAAAGTTGGTTTCTATTGTAAGAATAATTTAAAAGTGTAAATACCCCAGCATGATAAACAAAACAAAGTTTTTTTTTCCTCCAGGATACGGAAAAATATGCAAGGAAACAAGCAATGTTTTTCATTTGCATTTTGACGTTTATAGTTATGTTTTCTTGGAAGATAGCTTTTGAATTATACTTTGTAAGAAATAATCTATTTAAAATATCCTGTCATTTAATAGACATTTTAAGAGATGTTTTAAACGCTAGTATTTTCTTGACAAACCTTTTTTAAACTGAAACACTCAAAAAGAAACCCTGAGATAACCTGCTCAATTTTGAAAGGGAGGGTATTTTTGGAACGATCACCTTGAGCCTGCTCTGTATCAGTATTTTCATCCGTGTTCTAGTTTCAATGTAATACCCAGTGTGACTCAGGCCTGGAGAAGGTGCAAGCCCATAATGTTCGTGCAGGCCAGGAACAATGGCATGGTTTCTTTCAGCAGATCCTCTGTGTGGCTCTCCTAAGTCCTAACAACCTCGTGTGGGCACTCTTTCAGCGAATTGATTTCTTTGTACTAAAATCTCTAGTTTTCTAAGCCTGTTCCACATATTGAACAGTTTTATACATTTCTCCAAGGCGGTACATATCCAAAGACATGAGGCCAGGGAAAAAAAAGTGCTTGTTTTTCTGATGAGGCAATGGTCTCCTCCTTTTTCTTCTTTGCATGTATTTGTGTAGCTAAGTCTCAATATCCATGTAACACTTCTGCTGCAGACTCTTCCCAGCACACGGTGTAGAAGAGTCATCCCTTGAAGGAGAACTGTGTCTACCTGAAATAAACTATTCCCACTTTTGTAACCACTGGAATACGATGCTTTCTTTCTATACAGTCTACTGTTGTGTTTTCTAGATTTTTATATGCTAAGTGTCACCACAGAATCTCATCATCTCCCAAACTATCACTGCTCCTCTGATCCACACTCATCCTTGTCTAAATGATGCAATGACGCTCTTGCTGCCATGGTCTAACAATCAATTCACCACGAGCAACGTGCTTAGGTTGAGGTGCTGGACATACACATTGTTCAAGGATTTTATTTTGTTATTCAGGAAATGGAATGCATGAAGTCATTTAACGTAACATACTTATAGAATTGTCATGAATAATCTGGATATCTCTCCTGTGTATCCATGCATATATATTCTGAGACTTAATGTGGGATACCTGCCACAACTCGCATGGTGTCTACACATTTTACATATTTTGTTTTCTTTTTCTTTAATGTTCAAAAGACAACTGTTACTCCCCTTCCAAAAAAAAAGTTAAGACCCTTTCCTCCCATAATCACACACCTAAAAATCACAGACCTAAAATAATTGGTCACTTTCATTGGCTTTCCCAGAAATTTAGCTTGTAAAACAGCAAGAGCAGCCTAAATACTGGTGAGCTATAATTCCTATGTAACTCATCATTGTATATCAACTTACTTATCAATAAGTTTTCATACCAGGAGCTATGGAGGAATTCCAAGTAGCCCCACCTTGACTTTAAAGTTTTGTTTAACAATATTCCAAGATAGTCTTTTTCTTATCACAGTGTGTACCTTTTTTAAGGCAATTTAATTTGTTTCTTTTTTATTATTTTACCTAATACCATTTCTTTCTTTCTTTCTTTCTTTCTTTTTTTTTTTTTTTCGGAGCTGGGGACCGAACCCAGGGCCCTGCGCTTCCTAGGCAAGCGCTCTACCACTGAGCTAAATCCCCAACCCCCTAATATCATTTCTTGATGTATTTCTTATATATCCTTAGTTTAATTGACACTTTGATCTTTCTCATCTTCACACACACACACACACACACACAACACACACACACACACACACACACACACTATTTTCTTGTTTCAAAATACTAAAAAAATTATCTACTCCATATTTTGGAACAAAAAATAAAATAAATAATAAAGTTTTATTTTTCTCATTCTCTCTTTCCCACACACACACACACACACACACACACACACACACACACACACACACACACACACAAAATCCATAAAAACACAAAATCAGAAACTATAAAATATAATCAAATAATCAGCAAGATTAGAAAAACAAAAAGCTCAAACAAAGCAATATCAGGGAAAAAACCTGCAACAATACCACTGAATTTGTTTTGATTTTGTTTTTTAATTTTTCATTGGGTATTTTATGTATTTGAATGTGTTTTGTATGGCTCATCTTCTCTTTTGAGACTGCACTGGAAAAAACTAATTTTTTCTTTACAAACAGTTGTCACTTGTAGACAGCTCTCGAATGTGGGGATAGGAGCTTGTGTCCACATTCCTCCTCTCTGACTTGAACCATTTTTGTGATGATAAATTGTATAGTGCAATTTATAATTACATTTTAATGTTCCATATATTACATATTCTTTCCAGGAATCTCATGGTTATACCAAACATCATCTTTTGTGATTTTTATTTCTCTAATATAGTGAATATTCCCCCATCTTTTATAAAACCACTAAGATATAAAAACACTGCAGAATTAAATATCAAAAGGAATCTCATGACCCAAGGAAAACTGAAAAATCTAATCACTTATTTAACAACTAAAACAGAAATTTAATTTGAATTTTTAGTGTATTCAAGCAGAATGCTCAGGATATCACAACAGTCATAATAACACAGCAGGCTATTCTTTATTTCAAGCATATATACAGTATAGAAGTAGTCACATGACTGAAGTAAAAAAAATCACAATTGAAAACATGTCACTATATAAATTGTGTCTATGATTCTGAGGGTACATAGTCAAATATTATTGTGTCCTGGAAATTTGAACGTGTTTGGTGCGATGTTCTCACTGAATGGGTGCTTTTATTACATTTTACACTAGCTGTTTACATTGATAACTCCTCTGAGTTTGCCTTAAACAAATAGAATGTATGGCATAAGCATATGTCATCGAGATCCAAAAGAAAGTCTTTTAAGAACATGTAACAAATCTTTATCAACATTTCACCAGTACAAAAAATGTCTAATTTTGTTTTCTCACAGTGCTACTTTTTAAGATGTGCAAAGTTGGTAATGTCTTGCATATCATTAGAAGCATTGGTTTAAAATAGTTCACAATACTATATTACTATATTAAGCACTATATTCTTGTGCTGGAAATTATGGTGAGCAGTAGCATCTATAATGCTCTTGTATATAAACTATTTTCTAATATATACTTTTTCCTAATATGAAATCAAAGATCTTAGAAGTGTTTACAGAAAACAGTCAGAAAACAATATGTTTCAGATCAGGAAGACAAACTGATATCTGACTATCCAGTGAAGTGCAAAACCCTGATTTCAAACACAGAAAGGGTGTATTGTTTTAGATAAAGAAGTCCAGGAGCTATCAAAACATTCCCAGCAGCTTATTTCTAGAATCAGTAATCCATCTTAGATGTCAGAACAGTCACGTGCAAACATTAAACTCTAGTTGGAGTTATTATTGTGAATCAAATTTGATTTCATACCAAAGTTGTTTGTTCACATCTTTCGTAAGAGGCAGTACAGTTCTATGTAAAAGGAACAAAGGATCAAACGTACACACTTTTGAACTTTTCTATTACGAGAGGTGGTCAAATACTTTCCTGGCACATTCCGGATCATAGGTAAAGAAGAACACAGATCATTTTGTCATTGTACTTAAAAGCAAGGAGATAAATTGAAGAGTTAGAATCTATTTGTACATTGTGCTCAGTTCAAATACCATATCTAAAAATTCCTTATGGGTTCCCTTTGGGCAACTTCTGCATTAGTTTTGACATCTCTGGATAGAATCATAATAAGACTATCCATAAATTTTGAGAAGGTAATAGAAGAAAATATTTATAAAATGCTCTCATACATATATATTTAATTGTAGTTGACTGTTTCAATATATCATTTAATATATCAGTCATAAACTCTGCAAGCTAGGTATGTATTTCTTTCTTTTTAACATTTTTATTGGATTTTTAAAATTTACATTTCAATTGTTTTCCACTTTCCCGTTTTCCCACCCACAAACCAGCCCTATTCTATCCCCCTCCCCCTTCTTCTATGAGGGTGTTCCTCCACCCATCCACTCACACCTTCCTGTATCCATGCCTTGCAATTCCCCTGTACTGGGGATGTATTTCTTATAGTAAATTACTTTATTCTGAACAATTGATTCATGAGTACTGATGATGTTACCATTAAAGAAAGAAGCATTTTTCTTCTCTAAAATTCTATAGCACACTATCATGAGGAACTCAATAATCTCTACAATAAAATTTACTTGTGAATAATTTTAAGGTTGTATGATACAAAAGTAGACCCCATGTAAATTTTCATAGAGTTTTGAAATTTTTGTATTTTTAAGCAAACAAAATCTTGTCTTTAATATCAAGCATTTTACCTTCTATATCAATTTTGGCTGATGTTTATATTGTGAGCAGATAATGTCCTGGTCAAACATGTTTATCCTGCCAAATGTTGAAAAGCAACTTTCTGAGCTTCTACACAGCTATGTTTTTTAATTGCTATATTAAAAGGAATAATTTTGGGGTGAACTGCTTGTTATTCCTTGTTAAAAATGGAATGGTAATATGTACTGAAAATCAAAACCTTCTGATTTTTTAGTCTAATGTAGTATATAAAGAAAAAAATGAGATTGCTGCTCATATCAGTGAATACTGACACTGCATAGCTGACTTTCAACAATAGTAAATGTGTGTCGTATATTTCAGAATTGAAAAAGCATATTTTGTATAGTTCAAGTTAAAATAAAAGTGGCAATTTATCCTTTGCCATTATAGTAGGCTGTACTGATGGAGTTAGAGTGCTCTCATTCTTTCTCTCCAATAATTCCTTAATGAGGCAGAAGTCTTATAAATTACCTCCAATTAAGGTTTCTCACAAAGCAAGAACAAAGGCCTTAAACCTCCCATTAGTAGTAGTCAAGTTTTAACTTCCTCTGGAAGTTTGGATGTTTGGAAACAGGTAAAATAAAAGTTGAATGCAGGATTCACAGATGATAACACCACAGTCACATTGAAGGATTATTGATTCTTTAAATTTGTTTTTTATGATACACATATGGATTTTGAATTAAGCATTCTGTAAAATTTTGCTTCCATGCAATACTAGTCTTATTTTTTTATATAACCCATCCATTTGTTGGTGAACTACCATCTACCAGTGTTTTTTAGGGCTTATTATATAAAGGAAAAGAGTAATTCATACATATGCAAAATAGTAATAAAATTAGTAATTTGGTTCAGTACTCTGAATAAATATTTTTCTTTTTTAATGCATTTGTTTGGTTAGTTTTAAATTGTTTTGGCAAAAAGCTTAAAGCATTGATTTTGATTTACATTGGAGCCAGAGAAAATATTCTTCTTTTTGATTTTTATTTTTTTGTTTTGGATTTTAAATGTTTATTTATTGAAAAATTAATTGTTTTAATATAAATGTAAGTAGTAATTAATCCTGCAGTTGTATAACATTATCATGGCTGATTCCCAATAACTACACAGAAAGACTAGATTTATTTTAAAGCTTCACTTCAATATCTGGACCATCTTATGCCTTATATTAATCTAAACTAATCTGGCTAGTGTTAGCCGCAATCCCATGATATTTGCATACTCTAGCTCATTGGGCTTCATTTTTTTATTATGGTGTCTTTTTGGACCCTCTGCTCCTCCTGGTCAATATGAAATACCTGGCTGGTCGAAGTTCCTGCCCTCTGCTTTCTTTTGCTCAGCAACTGGGAGATCAGCATTTATTGACAAAACGGGAAATAAATGGTAAGTATTGTTTAAACAAATGAGACAGGAGATTCTTGACCTTAGCACTACAATTCCTTGTCTGGATTGAAGCAAGATATGAGAAATTAATATTTGAATAATACAAGGATAACCTTTACATGGTAAACAAAATATGCCTACAATTTATTTAATTTATATGCTTGTTTAACTTGCATATAGGTTTTCATGTGCATGTGCCCCATGTACTCATGAAAGCTAAAAAGTTCAGGAGTCACAGAGTGCTGTAAGCAGTCATGTGGGTGTTGCAAACAAAACCCTAGTTTTCTGGAAGCGGGGATACTCTCAACTGTGGTACCATCTCTCTCATTTTAGTATGAAATGGGCACTTATGAGTTCCAATAGTCACTAAATTCCCGACTAATGCTCAATATTAGAAGATGTTTTGATAATTAATTCAGATTATTTTCTTATGTAGTTATTATCATAACTTCACAAATAAAGATTTATGTTATTCTTCCTACTTTATCTATTAAAAACTTGTTTCAAGTCATATGGCAAACAATAAAAATTGGAAACAATATTTTTAGATAACATTGATCTACACAAATGTAGAAGAGAAAAAATTGATATTTCCAAATTTATTGAGGGTTATTAATGATCTGTACAAATATGACATAAGTTCTGAGAGAGATAATAGACCATTGGAAATTATATTAGTAATGGAGAAAAATGCACACTGCATATGATTGGGTGAAAGAGAAATAATCTAAATTGTCAGCCAGGTGACTGTTTATATGAACACAATAAGTGTTTATTTCTGTAAATATTAAAACTTCTTACATGCCAGGATGTGGTTCTTGATTACTTCCATAACAGAAATATTAGTCAGAGAAGGAGGCATTTGTTCATGAACCTCCCACTAGAGAGCTAAGTTCAGGAAAATCTTAGGCTTGAAGTTAGCCTAGGTTACATGGAAGTTTTGAGGCCAGACTGTAACATATAGTGAGACCCTCTCTCAAAATGCTTTCAAATACTAATTAAATGCATATGTAATAATGTAAAAATCTGCCATGGCTAGTTTTAACTATTGAGATCCTTATTCATTCTTTCTTCTGTAGTTGTCCTGCAGAATTGTATGGATTCCTGACAAAGAGAATACCTCATGATTTTGTATGTCCTTTTGCAGAAGCTGAATTACAGGATATTATATTTAGTGTGAATATATATTTTATATGTATTTTTAATATGACCACTATATTCTATAGGAACTAAAGGAAAGTATTCTAAGACTGCAATCACTTGATGTCTAGAATGGTTAACTTATAATTATACCACTCAAGTTAAATTTTATAGGATAGGCCTACAGTTAAAGCAATTTTATTATAGTTCCAGCAAACATGGAGAGAATAGTTATTTTCTAAGTTATTAGTCTAGAAGCTTTTGGAGGAACATTCAAAAATAGCAATCCCATTATTATAGTGTAGGATAACTACTTTCTCCCAAACAAAGTTAGGACATAATAAGGAAAATACAATAGTATTCTACTTATAAACACAGATAAAACTTTCCAAAAAAACTATTAGACAAAATTAGATAAATACAGTATCATCATGCAGCCTTTCACTAAGGCCAGATTGTGATTCAAAAAACTGTAATTTTGACTAATGTCTACATTGTCAGCTTCACATTACTATAATAAAATAAACAGATAGAAAAGAAAATATATATCAGGATTGTGGATTGGGAAGTTCACATTTAAGATAAATCAGTCCCATTGGGTTGGGCTTCTGGTAAGAGTGGCATTGAAGGAAGGGGACAACATTTCTTCTCATAAACATCAGGAGGAGACATGTAAAAGCCCCACTAAAGATTAATAAATGTTTTAAATATGCCTCCAGGCATCCAGAGACACAAACAGGGAGGGTGGGGAGAGAGTAGGAGAAGAAGTGAGAAGGAGACAGAGAGGGACAGTAGATGAATAAGCGTTATAGAAGTTTCATTCCTAAAGTCTAGATTTCAGAGTTTTCAAAGTGCTATTCACTATGCTGGAGAAGAAAATTACCCAACGCTAAAGCTTGTAAGATAAAATAATAACTTGCCTAGCAAGGCCTGATCAGTGACTGGATAATACCCCGAATTTCCTGTCAGTCACCAATGACTTTCTGATTAAATTTAAATTCTACTCTAATAGACAAAATATGTACTTGACATTGCTGGGGTTAGAACTTGTAGCTAGACCCTCTAAGGACAATGCTTATTACCCATCTAAATTAAAAAAAAATCAGAATCACCAATGACTTATCATTACAATATAGATCAGTGAATAAACGCTAATCAGAAAAAGTTCATTTATTTACAGTAAGTGATAATTAACATAATAAGACCCACATTAGTCAGGGTGCATATAATAAAAGACTATTGGATTCTTAACCCTGAATGAGATATTTGTATCCTATCCCTTCCCCTCAAGCTCTGAGATCATTGCAGAAGATGGAGTAGCAAGATTGTAAAAACCAGAGAGACTGGATAGCTATGTTTTACAGACACAACTAGGAAGCTGCACATATAAACTCCCAGTGTTTATAACACAGGGCAATGGAGCTGAGCAAGATCAAGCCAGACAAGATGCCTACAGAGGCAGGGAAGTTTATCACAAAGTCACAGCTGTATGTGAGGAGATAGTAACTGGTAGTTGCTCTGAGAGGAATCATCTCTTTACAATAATAATTTAGTCTTGGTAGGCAATCTAATGAGTTTAAAAAAATATGCCATAGGAATGTGTGTCATGCAGTAGACCCACTGTACCATCAGTTCTTTCCCACTGTTCCTTTAAAACATCCTTATTGCCTATATCTAAACTTTTTAGAATCTACTTCATAGTGACTACCTCTCAACCCAGAGAACTACTCTCCAAATGGACCTATAGCTACACTCCCTTGGCTAGAACTGAGAAGAGGGACACCACATCCACCACACTTAGATAAGGGTCAGTCATCTCTCCTATCGCATCTTATATTTTAGTGGCTTCCTACAGATTCACAGAACGATAGCACATACTACCATCATCCAATACAGTTAGCAAGGACCAAACTTGGGGCTACTCGAATGAAGCAGCCACCTAAGAAATGAAAGCTCAAATATCTACACCCAGAAACATATAAAAAAAAAATCCTGATGCCTAGGTCACAGTACAAAAACAAAAGTATAAAACTTGTATAGACAATTTGAACATCTATTTAGCAGTTTCATATAAAATTGGGAATAGATCTGCCTCAAGTCCCAGATATATCACTCCTTGGCATGTACTCAAAAGATGTTCTACCATACAACAAGAACACTTGCTCAGCTCTGTTCACAACAGCCTTATTCACAATAGTCAGAAACTGGAAACAACATACATGTCCTCAAATAAAAAATACATAAAGAAAATGTGGTGCATGTCATGAAATTTGATGAAAAGATCATCCTGAGTGAGGTAACCCAGACACAGAATGACAAAGATAGTATGTATATGTGGTACTTATATGTGGAATTTTGTTTTGTTTTGCTTTTTTTTGCCATAAAGTAGAAGATAACCATGCTACATCAACAGACTCAAAGAAGCTAAGTAATAAGGAGTGCCCAAGTCTAGGATGCTTGAATTTCACAGAGAGGAGAAAATAAAATAGACATTAGGGGTGGATGGAGGGAGAGGGAGGAATAGAAAAGGAGGAGTCAGGAGGGGAAGGACTGAAGGAGAGAGTGCTGTGAGAGATATGTAGAATGAGGGATGAGCATCTCTAGAATGAGCTGGAAATCTAGGACAATGGGAACTCTCTGGAATCCATGAGAGTGACAATAGCTAAGACTCCTCACAGTGGGGTATATGGAGCCTAAAATTATCATCTTGTATAACCATTCAAGATTTGCAATGGAAGGAAGGCCCACCAGGCCACAAAATTTTTCACCCACAATTTGTTTTTCCTGCAAGATATACAAGGTTAAAGATGGAGCAGAAATGGATGGGGGATATGGCCAACTAAGGACTGATCCAGCTTGGTACCCATGCCTTGAGAGGGAGCCTACTCCAACGTTATTAATGGTATTCTGCTATATTTACAGACAAGAGCCTACAATAATTATAATCAGAGAGACCTCACCCAGCAACTGATGGAAACAGATACAGAGACCCATAGCCAATATTAGGCAACCTCTGGGAATCAAGGAGAGGGGCATCAATGAGAGGAGAGGTCCTTGGTCCTCTGAAGGCTTGATGTCCCAGTAAATAGGAATGCCAGAGTGGGGAGGTGTGAGAGGGTGGGTGGTTAGAGGAGCACCCTCATAGATGCAGAAGGAGGGGGTTGGGATAGGGGTTTTCTGGAGGGGAAACTGAGAAAAGTGATAACGTTTGAAATGCAAATAAAAGAATATCCAATAAAAGAAAAGAAAAAAATAACAATTCTTAGAAAATAAGTGAATAAAAGAAAATGAACTTAAACATAAAAAAACCCATTTAGTCATTGTGGGCCCTTGGCACATATGTAGCAGATGTGCAGCTCAAGTTCAATGTGGGTATCCAAACAACAGGAGCAGTATGGGGGAGAGTGTTCCTCAAGCTGTTTCCTGTCTGTGGAATCAGTTTCCTAACAGTGCTGCCTTATCTGGCCTCAATGGGAGAAGATAAGCCTAATCCTGCAGAGACTTAAAGCAGCAGGGTGGGAGGCTATCCAGGGAAGCCTCTCAGAGATGAAGAGGAGAGGAGATAGTGGAGGCATTCTGTAAGTGGGGACTGCGGGGTTGGCAGTGGGATGTAAATGTATTAATTAATTAAGTAATTAAAATAGACAGCAGGAGATGAAAGATCACTCATGTTTGTGGATCAGTAGAATTAATATTTGAAGATAGTTATCTTACCAAAAGCAATATAAATATTCTATACAATCCGTATCAAAATCTCAACACAATTTTTTACAGTAATTGAAAAACCAATCTTATACTTCATATGGAAATACAAAAGAAATGGCTAAAATAGCCCTGTATAATAGAAGAACAGCTGGAGATATCACCATCCAAGACTGCAAACTCTATTATATAACCATAGTAATAAAAACTGAGTATATTGACATAAAAATAGACATGTTGATTACTAGAATAGAACTGAAGATTTAATCTTATTTACGTACACCTACAGACATACAATATGTGGAAAAGAATCCCAAAATGCATACTGGAGAAAAGACAGCATGTTCAACAGATGGTGCTGGTTTAACTGGGTCTTACATGTAGAAGAGTGAAAATAGATCCATATATATCACCTTGCAGAAACTCAACATCAAAAGAATTTAGGACATCGACATAAAACCATATGTACTGGATCTGATGTAGATAAATCAGAGAATCGACTTGATCTCACTGACACAGAAAAAGACTTCCTGAACAGGACCCTGAAGGAGGAGACTTTAAGGCAAACAATTACTAAATGGACCTCACAGAGCTGATAAGCTTCTGTACTGCAAAAGACACAATCATCCAAGCAAAATGGCTACAGGAAATTGAGGAAATTCCCAGTAACTCAACTGTCAAAGAGTTAGTCATCTGTCAGAAGCACCACTGTAGGCAGTGCTTTTGAGAATGTGCATGCCTCAAGTGGAATGCAACAACATAAATTATAATTCAGCACCATGAATTTTTCAATATTAATATCACTTGGTAATAATTAATGTACTATTGAATTTATCCCTTTCAATATACAGGAAGGGGCATTATATTCAAATAACTCATCGACACATTTATACAGTAACTCATCAAAAATTTAAATGATGTATATCTTGGACAATAACTAAGGCCCACCCTTAAAAAGAGTATCCTTAAAAATTGCATCACTAGACAATCAAGCGGAGAAATAAAATAAATAATATGCCAAGTAACCAAAAAGAAATATTGCAATCATGTATCCTTTTCATTTATGACATTCACAGCTTGATTTTATAACATTTGCAAAGATAAAGCAGCAGCGAACAAATTACTGCAATATCAACATCCTCAGAGCTTTCCTTTTTTTTTTTTTTAAGATTTATTTATGTATGTGAGTACACTGTAGCTGTCTTCAGACACACCAGAAGAGGGCACCAGATCCCATTACAGATGTTTGTGAGCCACCATGTGGTTGCTGGGAATTGAACTCAGGACCTCTGGAAGAGCAGTCAGTGCTTTTAACCTCTGAGCCATCTCTCCAGCCCCAGAGCTTTCCCTTTATAAAGTAATGGTTCCCTCGTCCTGTTCCTTTTGTAAAAGTAGGGAAGGGTCCAAAGTTTCATGTTTCATGAGAGGTACTACCTTAAGAAGAATGGGCACAGGGAAGAGCAAGTATTTCCCCAACTGCTCTCTCTCTCTCTCTCTCTCTCTCTCTCTCTCTCTCTCTCTCTCTCTCTCTCTCTCTCTCTCTCCCTTGCTTACTTGCTCTAATAACATTTCTTTCCCAGTTCATGTGACCCTATCTCTACTAGTGACTTGTTGAATTGGAACACCCCAAAATCATCTCTTTTTGAAGCAGTCTTAAACACTTATTTTTATAAACATCAGATGACTTGGGATGAAAAAGAGGCCCTGATATACTGAACCTTACCATCAATGAAAGTAAGATGGCATTGGAAGACGTTTTACTAAATATCACTGTGAGGACTAAAAATGGCAGTGAGAAAATCTGTCAATTTACGCGGGTTAGGTCTGTTTACTCAAGGACCTAGTGATTCAGCTGCTGAATTTTTGGTAAGGCTGAAATATGTCAGGTATTTATCTGACTAGACACACATGCTCTCCAAAACAGTGTCATGTAGTTGGCTCCAAACATGAGGAAAAAGCTCCAGAAATTAGAAATATTTCAAGGGATATGCACCTGTGCTCAGAGAAGTGCCAAAAGGGGGAGAAGAATCCCATAAGGGAACTAGACTTGAGCAAATGGGCATGTGGAGCACTGGAGTTGGACTTCATTGAAATCAACCTTACTTCTTTTTCTCTATCAATATTTGCTAGTGTTTATACATTCCTCTCTCATGAAAACAGACTGTATCGATTGTTGCTAAGAAACTTCATCAAAACCTAATTCCCAGATTTGGACTGCCCCTAACTTTGGAATGTGGTAACAACAGATCTTCTTGGCCAAAGCACCACAATGTCTGACAAAGGCACTAAATATTCATTGGCAATTGCTTTGGGTGTGCAGACCACAGAGTTCAGATCAAGAAGAAAGAAGAAATAAAACTCTTAAGGAGACTCTAGCATAGGGAATGTCGGGGTGGGAGGTAAGGAGAGGTGGATGGGGAAGGGAACACCTTTATAGAAGAAGGGGGTGGGCATGGGATAGGGGACTTATGTCCGGGAAACTGGGAAAGGGAATAACATTTGAAATGTAAATAAAAATGTCCAATAAAAGAATAAAAAAAAAAAAAAAAAAGGAAACTCTCACCATATTGGTCCTGGAACTGGCAAAAATTGGATGAACCTCCTCTCCCTTGCCTGGGAGAGGGCCTCATATACTCCCTCACAAACTGATATTCCCCAGAAAGACATGTCTAACTATTCCGTTTTCAAGTCTTTTCAGGGTTTGCATCAAGCACAGCAGGCCATTGAACAGAATGTGAAGGGAATCCTGCATCTCCTACCTCTGAACCCATCTACTGGGCGACTTGGTTTGTATGAAACAGACCCACCCCACCCTGAAACTTGTCTAGAAAGGAGCCCTACCCAGCCTAGTAGTCATCACCACTCCAACTTTCATGAAAGTGGATAGTGCCATTCCCTGGATTCACAACTCTTAATTAAAAGGGGACACTGAGGATGATCATAGATGAACAGTCTCCTGAACCTTGGACTCCTGAAAATAAGACTGACTTAGTTTACTAACTGGTAAACACAAAGCCCATCAGCCCCAATTCTAGACATGGAAACTCAGAAAAAATATGGGGCTGGAAAACTTTAATTTGGGTTGGACCTCTGTTCTCTTCTGTCCCTTTCAGGGTGCAGGGGAGGCACAAGATTATGGAGATTATAGAGAAAAGAGCTAGAAAAAAACACTTCAGAGATTACAAGTTTACTAACTTCCTACCAGTGGTAAGGCATTTTGCCTTCATGCATCATGTTCTCAAATTCTAATCTTGCTTTTTCACTGTATAATACTCATCTTGTTTCCTAGTTTGCTCAAATTCCAATGAAACTATGCTAGCCTAGACAACGGCATATTCTTTTATTCGCCTGAATCTGCCTTGTGGGGATGACCTTTTTGTAAATTGTGTAAAGCTTGTCTTTGTCTTATTCCAATATTGATTTCTAAACAAGAAGAGAGTTGAGTATAGGCCAAACTTTGGTATTGTCATTTTAATTGGATAATCGCCTGCCTGAACACTTTGTAAATATCTATTACCTTCTGATTTGTTTAATAAAGTCTATAGCTGAGGCAGGATAGTTAAGACAAGACTTCTGAGAAGAGATAGGTATTCTGGGAAATAATTGGGGACAGGGATTTGACAGCATGACATGGAGATGCCTAAACCAAATGAGAGGTAATAGGCCATGTGGCAGAACGTAGAATAGAATAGTCTCTTAGTAATATCATGACTTCTATTAGAGGATTCAACCGTAATAATGAAAATTCGAGAATGTAGAATGGACAGGTTAATTAAGTTATATGAACTAGCTGGGAAGTAACCTAAAGTAGAACCTACAGTTTTATAAAAATATGTATCTATGTCATTATTTGAGCGCTAGTGGGTCAGATACAGTATAACGATATTAGCTGGCTTACTTCTATTAGCAGTCTGACTAAATATGCTTCCTCTGACTCACTGGAGAGTTACACCCCCATCTGTGTATAGTGAGTCATGTTATACCCCAGGTATGTGTGTATAATGAAGACTAGGGGAGAAGACATACTGGGCTTTATTCAATGTTAGTGAAGGTCATGTGGGCTCCAATCGTGATGCAAATCCTAGTAGGGGCTGGGATAGCCTGTGCAGCTGCCATAGGTACCTCAACCTTGATTTTTTGGGGGAACAAAAACAGGAGAGAATTCAGCTCCCAGATAGACTTAGACTTGCACAATTTGGGAAATTCCTTTTTTTTATTTGACTCCTTTATAGAGGTAATCCTATAGAACAGGAAGGAACTTCATAGGGCATTAGAAGAAACTTAGTATTTCTATGCCAACCTATCAAGGTAAATTGGGAAAACCTTAAATCAGGCAAAGATATACATTAATTGATGTATATAGTAATAATGTCCTGTTAGTCATTTTAATGTCCATAATAATAGCATTAGGTTTAACCTAGTGTTTCTCACCTACTAAACCATCAATTCTTGGCCCCATTACCAATGTGAAGAATAGGCTCCATACCATAGAGTCCATCTTAGATATTAAAAGAATGGTTACTCTCAGAGCACTAATGAGCATGCCTTGTATGGTCAGTTGTTACTCTGTATTTCAGGTTCCATGTCTGCACAATACTTTACTTTCAACCTTCTTTGATTTGATTTATTCTTTATGGAATGTTTTGATTTGTTTTCATTGTCTAATTCAACTCTTTGTGTTTTCATGGTCCATATTAAATTGGTAATCTTGGAGTTCCTCAGACATATTTATAATTACTGTATTTTGAATCATTGTTCTAATTACTATTCTCCAGGAGAAAGAAAATGGGAATGCTAATTTCTTTTTATTTTCTAACAATTTATATACTTACGTATATGACAGTGAGTTCACTGTCACTATCTTCATACATACCAAAAAACAACATCAGATCCTATTACAAATGGCTGCGAGACACCATGTGGTTGTTGGGACTTGAACTCAGAACCTCTGCAAGAAGGGCCAGTGCTCTAAACCACTGAGCCATCTCTCCAGAACAAATGCTAATTTCTTTAGTTGTGCTTTTGTTTGTCATGACCAAGCAGTCTAGAGTTATGTGAATTTCTAGTCTCACCTTTGATGAATAGTTAGTTGTATCATAGTTTTTAAGTTGTAAGTTAGCTGAATGGTTCTTGGTGTTAACTCTTGAAGCCATTTTGTCTTAAAGTGTTACTGCACTGTCTTAAGTAGACTCAGCTTGGCAGAAGATAAGTTAAACTACTGATCTTATGTGTTAACCTTCTGTAGGCTTAATTATTTTTCTAATTACTTTATTTATTTACATTCTAAATATTGCCTCTCCTCCACGAGTCCTTCACCCCATCTCCCATACTCTGCTTCTGAGTGGGTGCTCCCCCACCTATCCACCTATTCCCACCTCATCAAACTAGCATTCCCCTCTCTGGAGCATCAAGTTTGTACAGGAATAAGTGAATAATTTTCCACTGATGCCACACAAAGCAGTCCTCTGCTACTTATGCAGTGAGGGCCATGACCAGTCCATTTATGTTCCTTGGTTAGTGGCTTAGTCTTTGGGAGCTAACTAATCCAAGTTAGTTGATATTGTTGCTCTTTCTATGGGGTTGCAATGCTCTTCAGCTCCTTCTGTCCTTTCCCTAAATCTTCCATAGAGGTACCAGACCTCAGTCCAAGGGTTGACTCTAATTATCTGCATCTGTTTCAGTTAGTTGCTAGTTGCGCCTCTCAAAGACAGTCCTGCTAGGCTCCTGTTTTAAACCACCACATCACATCAGTAATAGTGTCAAGTTTGGTGCCTGGGCATAGGATGCATCCCAAGATGGGCTGGTCTCTAGATGACCTTTCCTTTAGTCTTTACTCCATTTTTTTCTGGTTTTAGTGGCTTAGTCTTTGGGAGTTCCCAGGGGTCCAAGTTAGTTGATATTGTTGCTCTTTCTATGGGGTTGCAATGCTCTTCAGCTCCTTCAGTCCTTCCCCTAAATCTTCCATAGAGGTCCAGACCTCATTCCAATGGTTGGCTGTAAGTATCTGCATCTGTCTCAGTTAGCTGTTGGTTGTGCCTCTCAAAAGACAGTCCTGCTAGGCTCCTATTTTAAACTACAACATCACATCAATAATAGTGTCAAGTTTGGTGCCTGGGCATGGGATGGATCCCAAGATGGGCTAGTCTCTGGATGGCCTTTCCTTATGTCTTTGCTCCTCTTTTTTTCTCTGCATTTCAATGTTGGTTTAGAATTTTATCTCTTGCCATCTTCTGTAGTTTAGAGGAGAGAGTACTTTGGATTTTCTTGGTGTTCCTTAGATTACAAGAGCTATAGTTCTGGCTTGAACTCTCCTCACATTCATACAGTTCACCAGACAAAACTCTATCTGTCTCTTCGCATGTTTGCTTCTGCTGATACATAGCCAGCTTCTGCCATGCCATTCTAAGGTATAGCAAACATGTGGCTGTCCTCTGCAGGCAGAGCAGCTCAGTACCATCTCAGCTAAGGGCAGTTACATGGCTGGCTATAGCTTCAGCACAATCTTAGTTGAGGGCAGTCTCATGACTGTCTTCTGTCTTTGTTATGGGCAGATAAGTTTTTCATGTGGTTTAAAATTTAATTTAATACCACCTTAAAGATTTACAACATTAGAAAGGTTAATATTATGTTTGGTCTTATGTTTGGCCTTGTTTTTGCTACTGCCATTGCTGTCATTACATTATAATATAACCTCTTTGCTGGATACAATCTAAAGCAAGTAATTAAAAACACAGATTTTCTAATTTGGATATGCTTAATAGATATTAGCTCTCAATCTGGCCAGAGTCTACTAAATATAATGTCAAATTTTTAAGCTTACTATGATAGAAACTCCCAAATCCTAACAGTGACCCTTCAAGGTCTCTGAGAAGATATGGGCACAGCAATGAAGGACTCCAACTGGATTGTGGTTCAATAACCACTGAGGAAGACAGCTCCATTGCCTTGCCTGCTGCCAGGGCTCTGCCTAAATTGTGGATGAACAGTGGATACCAAGAGGATTAAATTTTTCATTTTTCCAAAGATAAGGTGAGTCATTTCTCCCACATATCTCCTCCACAGGAAAAAGCCTCTTCATCTCTGGGCCTGAGGGCAAGACTGACTTTGCATGGGTTGCAATGGAGACCTCAGGAACCTGGAAAAACTGTTTAGACAGTGAACTATGGACTAACCTCTCTGTTTTAATTAATATAAAGCATTTAGATTATCATTTATTCTTCCCAGATTTCTGATTACATTGACAGCTAAGCTAACTACACTTAGGCATCCAGACAACAGACAACTAGCTACTTACCGCAAGGTAATCCACCATCATGTTTGCTCATTGGCTAATTGGTTATTAATTAAGACTACCAGATCTCTCATCAAAAAGAAAGACAGGTCTGCCTTGCTCACAGACTTCACAATAAAGGATACGCAAGTTCAGATGTAACCTTTAAGCGATGTAACCTTGTGATACTGTCTTATCAAAACACAGTTGGAAGTGACTAAATGCTTTACATTTTCTCCTCTTGCTGTGCCACTGTTAAATTGAGACTTTACAGTTTCAAAATTAATCAATGGAGATCTTATAAATTTGTCTGACTCTAATAAAAACATTCCACTATGTGATCCCCTTTTAAAATTATAAGTTCAAATTTTACACTTCCTTTGGTTGTCTTCTAACTATACACTTAAGATATTTCTCATTCTAAATTTATGTGATCAACTATCATATTCACAAGGTCAAATCTTTGAGTTTCCTCAGATTGTCTTTTAAATATAAACTTATTTTTTTTAATTTTGCTAAATTTACGTATATTTAGTCTCCTAGACAGAATGAAAAAGCTCTTCTTGCTCATCCTGCTCTAGGACAGATTTTTGTCTTCCCTAAGTTCACCTTAAATACTGTTCATGCTGTTAACAACTTTATATCTTTAATAAGTGTATAAGCCACAAGAAACTGATTCAGATCTACCGACCAAACAGACGCCATCTAGGTAGGTATACCTGTCAATCAATAGCCTATGTTCCTACCTGTTGCCACCCCACTCCAGAGGGTGGGATTTCTTTCCTGTTCCCTGATTTTGGAACTCCCCTTATCTCAACCACCAAGACCTAAAGGTTTCAGATGTAGACCTAAGGAAAAGTTTTTCTCCCAACCTCCTTACCTTTGTTTTCTACCTCTAATACATGTGTGTTTCAGCATCTTGCCAAGTCCAGACATTTGCTCAAAATATACATCCAGGACAGCTCCAGAGAATCAACCCAGAGATGTTCCAGCCTACGCTCACAGATGCATACAATTCTACTGGATTTGCACCTTTTTCCTACACGTCAATGGTTCCACAGACCCTGAAGAGCCAGGAAACGGTCAACTCTCCTAAGCCTTGACCAACATGCCCATCGTCACTTCCTTAGGTTTTCCAGAGACACTGCCCAAAGTCAGCAGAAAGCAGCTAAAGAGCACCATGACCCTATTTCTGCTTCACCATCACGTCTTTCTAGCTTCTTATTTTTTAATTAAACCAAACAGAGGAATGTTGGTAACTTAGCATTCCTTCGAGGCTGCGTCTAACAGTTATGTAACAATAGCCAGGTAGTCCTGGAGTGCTACAAAAGAGACTGTTTGGCCTCTCTTCTTTCTCTGCCCCTTTTCTCTCTCTGATCAATTTCTCAGTCTCCTCCCTTCCCTTCCTCTCCCTGTCTCCCCACATGTGCTCCTGGAGGGTCTCTTCCCTTTCTCTCTCTGTCCTTCTCTATCCACCCTCTTTCTCTGCTTCTCTTCCTTTCTCAACTCCCTTTACCATGCCCCCAAATAAACTCTATTCTATACTACATATGTCATATGGCAGATACCTCAAGGAGGAGGGATGCCTTAACATGGACCCACTGAGGCCATCCCTCCCACTGCAACATACTGCATTCTACAAAACATATCCTTGGCCTTATAGAACACATCGCCCTCTATCCAGGAGTTTCCACTATCAAAATTAAGGAAAAATCTCACAAGAGTTTCCTAAACTGCTTCTTTTAGGTCTCAAATCTGCAATTCAAGCTTTCTTTACATTTTGTACCAATTTTTAGGAATATATTCTGTTTCTTTTCCCTTTAATTAAATTTTATAGACTTGCAAAATTTTCCATTACAGATAGGTATAAAAAAAAGAATCCAAACTTTTTCCAATAAAACCTTTCTTATGTTTAAAATTTAAAAATCAGGAGAACTTTAGTATTACAAATGGAGATGGAATCAGAACAGAGAGTATTTGTGTGATATTACTAAACACTTCCACCAGAAATCATACAGGTTTTGTGGTTTATTTTTGCTTATATGAATACACAAGAGGATGCCTTCTGTATGGGCTCATTTGTGCAACAGAAATTGTGAAACTTAAGGTCTCTCCACACAGTGGCTCTGACATTAAGATTATCATAACTTCTGTTGAGGTTTGGTCTGATGCTATGTATTGTAATGCTAAGTGTGGGTCCCGAGGACCTGGTTGATCCAGTGATGAGAGTCCTCACGTAGACCCAAGTTATATCAGATTGTGAATAAACATCACTACAACCTATAGCAGGGCAGAGTTGAGATAGGCAGTGAGGGCTTGCTGTTCCTGGCCTTGGAGTTAGAGGAAATCTCAGGGACAAATAGAAGAAGGTAGGGAGAGGAGAAAGACACTATGGGTTAGGATTCAAGAAAGCATGGCCCTGGTGACAGGTCAATTGGATTTAAGAGCAGCCCAGATGAAACATAGTAAGTAATAACACAGGGTTATTGATGGGAAATACATTTTAATATAGAGAGTAAATATCTGCCCAGCATTTGTGCTGAAAATGATTATTATAAGTATAAAGGTCATGTGTGTCTTTCATCTTGGAACTGAATGATCAAAGGCAGGGTAGAAATAATTTCTACAATATGCTTCTAATGCCACTGTGCTTTAGACACCAAGTTGACAGAAAGGAAATACAATAAAGAATCAGTGTAGAAGTTTCTTATAGGCTAGAGTGGAAAGCATATATGCAAATTCTGCTCATATTCTACACTATAGAGCAGAGACTATGACATATTTACCAATTATGTATAACTACTTGAAAGAGCTGGTAGGTCTCACATTAAACTTTCTTTTTTCTTGGATGTTTGTGATGGTCTTTCCAGGTGAGACGTGCACTGGAATGCATGCATTCATTGAAGCATATGTCTCCTGAACTACAGTTGGGCATCATAAGCAAAAAAATATATGGAATAAGGATTGCACCTATTTTTCCTGCCATCAAAATAGCATTCACATGACTACTTTTCCATCTGGATTCCAGACTGAATGACACCCATGTTTCCCTTAATTTACTGTGTGTAGACATTAGATTCAGGTGTCTCTCAGCCAAGATAATCAGGTATAAAATTGCCACAATAAATTTTACCATATATATAATATATATATAATATATATATATATATATAATTTAGCTTGATTTTTCTGGAGAGACTTTATGAAATATAGTTACCTGCAAATTAAAACAAAAATAGTTCAGTTATGTGTTCAGAGGCAAAAATGAAAAAAAGATTTCAAAGAAAAAGATGCACTTTGATATAACTCTGACATATGTCAAGACAATTGTAAGAATATTAATAGGCTTTGATTAATGTTTAGTATTTGTAAGTCTTTATACTTGTCAATTCCCTTAATCTTTTACCCTTATCCTGACTTCTACCTCCAAGGAATGGTAAATGTGTAAGGAAGTTTAAGGATGGAAATTGAGTGAAAAAAATAGAAATAGTTTTAAGACAGAAAAAGAAGAAGGTGTGAAACTCAGGAATACTGGGGTGATGCTAATTCTGCACATTATTTACTTTAAAATAGAGAAAAGTAGAACAGCAACACAATTTGACCTCTAATAGTCTGGGCAATTTGGGGATCCATTTCAGGTGCTCCAGCAAACTGTCAAATTTTCAGTGTGAGAACAATGTATCACAGAATCTGTGACTTAAATCTATGGAATATATTTTTATCACGGGAAATGTTTTTAATTAATATATAAAAAGTTATCAACTGTGTGAAAGAGAGTTATTTTGTAGATGAACTGAAACCAGTAGGTACAAATCACGACGTTTCATAGCACATGAATTTCAATGTATTTTAAGTAAATCTACAAATGACAACAGAAAATTTTCTAATATTTATCACTATTAAGGAGGAATAGATCTTAAGAATTAACTTATTAGAACAAAAGCTCAAAATAAATAGAAAAGAATTCCAATAGCACGTTATTAGTATTTATATTTTATGATAATTAGATTCAATTATTTCAATAAATGTTTCATGAAGATAAAATCCATATCAAACAATTCATAAAACTAAACATAGCCATTTTATGATATGATTTTTTGAGAAATATGCTACATCTTGAAATCCTATCAACCATTCACTCAGCATTGAAAGCACAATGACTAGAAATCTACCACTTCCCTTCACTGATTATAAATACTGTTAATAAGTTCAAAATGAGTGATGAATTTACAGCAACTATATTTTATCAGCTAACACTAAACAGCAAAATTAATATGCAATTATGGGTTCATGTAAATTCTCAAAAACAAAGGAAAGCGTATTGAAGAATGGAAGATGATAGATGATAAGGGGGCATTTGGAAAAAAACATTTGAGGAAGAAAATATCTGACTAAAGATATAAATGAGGCAATAGAGAAAATAATGAAAATATAGTAAAGAACAATGAGTTGAAACAATCATAGACATTAGAAAAAAAGAAAGTGCTGTTCATAAAAGCATATTGAGTCAGCAGGGAATTATGGGAGTGACTTTTACAGAGGTGAGTCAGGAAAGGCTCTGCACTGCCTCCAATTGCTAGGGGACTGGATTTTAAGTACATAGAACACTTTGGAGTATTTGAAGTATTAGATGGCAGTGATACATCTCAGGAGCATATATTTAAAATTTTCTTGTCGGAATGTGGAAAAGGATTTGTTGTGATCAAGAGTACAGTCGTGGAGCTGGACATAGTTTTCTACAAAAAGTGATTGTGCCTTAAATTTTTCTGGGAGCTGCATTTGCTGTTGAGTATTTGGTTGTGGTTATTGTTTGCTCGTTTTTCTGTTTTTGAGGTAGCATCCCTCCATTTTTGGTGGGATTGCAGACTGGTACAACCATTCTGGAAATCAGTCTGGAGGTTCCTCAGAAAATTGGACATTGAACTACCTGAGGACCCAGCTATACTTCTTTTGGGCATATACTCAAAAGATGCCCCAACACGTAACAAAGACACGTGCTCCACTATGTTCATAGCAGCCTTATTTATAATAGCCAGAAACTGGAAAGAATCCAGATGCCCTTCAACAGAGGAATGGATACAGAAAATGTGGTACATCTACACAATGGAATATTACTTAGCTATCAAAAACAATGACTTTATGAAACTCATAGGCAAATGGATGGAACTGGAAAATATCATCCTGAGTGAGGTAACCCAATCACAGAAAAACACACATGGTATGCACTCATTGATAAGTGGCTATTAGCCCAAATGCTTGAATTACTCTAGATGCACAGAATACATGAAACTCCAGAAGGATGACCAAAATGTGAATGCTTCACTCCTTCTTTAAAAGGGGAACAAGAATACCCTTGGCAGGGAATAGGGAGGCAAAGTTTAGAACAGAGGCAGAAGGAACACCCATTCAGAGCCTGCCCATACATACAGCCACCAAACTAGATAAGATGGATGAAGCAAAGAAGTGCAGGCCGACAGGAACCAGATGTAGATCTCTCCTGTGAGACACACCCAGATTATAGCAAATACATAGGCGAATGCCAGCAGCAAACCACTGAACTGAGAACGGGACCCCCATTGAAGGAATCAGAGAAAGGACTGGAAGAGCTTGAAGGGGCTCGAGACCCCATATGAACAACAATGCCAAGCAACCAGAGCTTCCAGGGACTAAGCCACTACCCAAAGACTACATGGACTGACCCTGGGCTCCAATTTCATAGGTAGCAATGAATAGTCTAGTAAGAGAACCAGTGGAAGGGGAAGCCCTTGGCCCTGCCAAGACTGAACCCCCAGTGAACGTGATTGTTGGGGGGAGAGTGGTAATGGGGGGGATGGGAAGAGGAAGCCCATATAGAAGGGGAGGGTGACGGGTTAGGGGGATGTTGGCACGGAAACCAGGAAGGGGAATAATAATCAAAACGTAAATAAGAAATACTCAAGTTAATAAAGATAAAAAAAAAGAAGAAGAAGAAGTTGTCTTCTGTATCAGATAGGGAACCACAGCTAACTAAAGCGGAGAGCTCTATGGAAATGGATAGCTCTATGGATAGCTCTCCAGTACATAAGATTTTTAGTGGGGTTTTCTGTTCGCTTTACAGTTTGCAGGCAACCCTCTCAGAGTAGTTTAGTTCTGTAAGAACTACAGAGCAGTACAAGTCTTGGTACTAAGTAAAGCACAGATAAAGGCAGCAAATATAAAATGTCCTAAGACCATGGGAAGAAATTTTCATTGATTGTGCATTGTAGGCTTTAACGTAACTGACTGAGGCTTATGAGTTTTGAGGAAACTTTTACAAATCCAAGTGCAAACCTGGACTCAGTGTATTTGAAACTAGCCTTCAGAGCTGTAATAATTAACTTTGTAGTCTGTAAGTGTGCGTCTCATTTAAACCATACAATGTAGCAAGTAATTTAAAAAACAAGTTTGCTTGCTTTTGCTCGAGAGCTCGTTCCATGCTGTGGCCCAGGCTCTGTGATCAGCCCCCGCCTGCCTGGTTCAGCTCAGCCAATTGCCAGCTGAGACTTTGAATGCTGGGATCTTCAATCATTCTTCACAGACCAACCACCTAGCTGCTAGCTCTGCCAATCCTCTAACAACAGCCTAGGCTATACCTTTTGTCTTGCACACCTGAGTTGCCACAGATCGAAAACACCAGACAGCTTTAGTATTTTAAAACAAGTTAACACAACTACTGGGCACAGAATCTATAGCCCTAAACTCATCAGCAATCCTATGCTAAAATTCTGCAGATGGTGGAAGCCGCCACTTTTCTGTCAACCCCAGGACTTACATGGTTCTAGGTCCTCCCTCCAAAGCCTAGCTGAAAATCCCCCTCCCCCTCCCCGATTTCCCTACTTTTCCTCCTTTTCTCCTTTGCCCAGGGATTGGCTTCTGCTGGCTTTATTGACATAATCAACAAACAATTAGGGGGAACCAGATTTTATTATCAGCTCCTCCCCTAACAATGCAACATCAGGAGATTACCTATGACTAGAGAAAAAGTTGCAAATCAAGGACAAATATCTTAAGGAAACAATAGATAGTAAATCTGAAATAAAAGTGGCAAGGATTTAAAATAAAGACGTGTGGGGGGAGGGGTGTTTGTGTGTTTTCTCTGGTTCTTACTCAGTTTAAGGTGCTAGAAATGAAACCAGGTGTTACTAGACAAGTGTGGGGTCTCATAATTCAGCTAACATCAAAATGAGAGAGTACACATTGCCACATATTGTGGAAATATTCAAAACCTGTGACTTATGCTCACCATCCTTGCATTGCAAAAGGACGCTCTGCACTGAATACCAACTTGCACAGATCTCATCAACTCATTAGGCATTACTTGGTTTTTCTTTATTACTTAAACCATAGTGTTATCATAAGATCATAAAATATAACAGACATTTTGTAATGACTTCGTTTTCTGAGAGTACACTAAAACATACTCAATTATATTTTATTTTTAAATATCAAGCTATGTTCAAACACAGAGGAATATGTTTGACACGAAACACATATAATGAAATGGCTGAAATGACAATTGTACCATCTTGTTAAGTGTACTGAATTTCCAAAGAAAAAGTTTGGAAAACTGTGTTTTCTATGAAGCAGGACACTCAGAGAGATTTTATAGAAGCAGACTAAACTCCTTCAACATCCGAACTGAGCGCCTGATAGGAATTTGAATAGTTGTAGTTCTAGAAATAGAGAGATATAAGGAAGTCTTCCAGTCAAAAGGAGAGTGCTTGAAATACTGAACATTTTGTAAAACAGAAAGAAGAAGGTAGAGAAATGAAGGTCAAACTTGATAATACTTTAAGAAGGAGGAGGAGGCTCTTAAAGCATTGGTACAAATGAAGCTGAAAATCGTGAGTAGAATCTTTCACAGCAGTTAGAAAAGGATAGGTATACACAGTTAATGCCTAGGCTGAAGGAAGCAGAAGTATATTTCCAATTCAAAAGAAGAAATTGTAGTTTTAAGTTGTCTTGAGTATGACATTTGTGAGAATGAGAGAAAACACTAATTTTAACCATACTCATCAAGATGCACAAGTAAAATAATATTGCCCCTGAAATGTCCAATGTGACAAAAAAGGGGGAGGAAATTTTTAATTAAACTTATACAGTTTTTAATATCTAAATAATGTCTTGAAGAACTTAAAGTAGAGTAGAATAAGAGTCCAAAATGAGATAGGATTCATAAGAAATGGGATTTTTCTGCATAGCAGTGAGTAAATTAGTACTACAGAAAGTATTCTTAGATTAGAAACAGGCATCCAGAAGACAGTCCTTTTCAAACTATCTTATTGGAAATTATTTTGCAAGAAAGTTGTCTAGTGAAAGTGAAAAGTGGAGTTGAGGGTGGGAAGATCTCCGAATGGCTTTTGGAAATAGTGTGGAATGTTCAGATATCATAAACACTACTGGCCTTGGCATGATGAAAGACACTTAGGAGTCTGACCCTGCAAAAAACAGGTGCATCTCCATTGATCTGCTATTTGGTATCTATTAAATATTAACTTTATGTGCTGCATATGAATAGACTTCAGTTTAGTATCTAAGAAATATTATGAGAGCTTGATCATCATTTTCTTCATTTGTATAATAAGGACACTGAGACAGAATTAGTGGTAAATCCTGAAAGGCCTTTTAGGTTGCAACCCTGATTAAATCCACGTGGTCTTGATCTCATGAAATTATTGTTCATAGGTTTCAGGTTTTCAAACAAACTTCCATGATCATGTTCTTACAGACAAAGGATAATGGTTTTGACAAGATGATTAATGAAGTCAGTTGAAGTCACATGGAAAGCCCTAGAAGATGTGTCTGGCTACTCTGTTCAGAAGAGCTGCAGTCATGTGATGAGGTGTAGATTGTACTCTACCTGCCACAAAGAGGTTATCCCAACTCAGCCTGTGCATCTACAGATACAATGAGGATTTGAGTCTCCAGGGCATCATTTATTAGCGTGGTATTTTCTACATTTCAAAGAATATCAATCAGAAATCCCTGAAAGCCAAAATGTATTTTCCTGAAGTAAGCGAGCTGGTACAATAATGTTTAAATCCTCTGTTGTTGTGAGGGAATTTCTCTGCTTTTCATCATAAAAATATATTTTATACCACAGCTACCAAAAATCCCTATCAATCTAAGATCTAGCATTAGGATTTTTATGGTCTGGTTGCTAGGTAATAAATGCATATTGAAAATTCCATTTGAAGAGAGAAAATGCCTCAATAAAGAGAATTCCCCTGTGGTTTGGATGACAGTTTCAACTAATATTTTATATAAAAAAAAACAGGCATAAGAATCCCTTAGAGAATTATGAAAATCAGCATTTTTCTTGTAAAGATAAGAATGAGCATCTTTGATTTTCTTTATTCTGGTGACTTGTCAGGGCTTGGCCTACAACATGTGCCTCGTAAATTATTCAGAACAGCAATTTATACTGAGATTAATAAATGTCTTTTTAACTCGATAACTAAATATGGGTGGTCAAATGAACATGACTTTTGTAGTAGTGATATTTCTTTTCATAATTTTGCCTACCAACACTGGTTGATTTATGCAGAGCTAATGAGAGTGCGTGCATTCACTTGATATTTAACCGTGAAGGCAATTTCTCTACTTAGCTACTGCTATTCAGTTATTAAGTGATCAAGCTGACTCTAATACATACTAATTATTTTCTAGAAAAATCATACCTTAAGGACAAATTTAAAAGGAAAACATCATCTGTTAAGCTTGAGAGGTCATTAGTAAGATGACCTCTAAAGAACATGGTTTATAACATCCAATATTTAAGTAAGACATGAAGGTCAGAAAAATATTTAGTGAAAAACACAGGTAAGTTCCCAGATGTGGGCAGGCATGAGAGAGAATACAGACAAAAATAAATAGCACTAGAGATGTTTTGATGAGTTATATATAGAAACCTACATGATGCTATATAATTTCCCTTTTATATCCATACACATATATAAAATAAATAAGAATGAAGTTACCCTATAGATGGTAATGTACTTCTTAGACCCCTAGTAGAAAAAGCCCAGGGAGCTATTGACCAGTGCAGTTTCACTGACCCCCAAACATTACAGACTATGGCCAATGATCTTGCCTACCTTCAAGAAGGTGGCAATAAAAGCCTATTGCTGAAGACACACACACTTAGTAAGCTGGTATTCAGCCAGACGTTTCATCCATACTAGCTAGCTAGCTTTCATGGTGCTAGAAGGTGATGTCTAAGTATCAGAGGAGACACAGAGCATAGAAAGGCAACTGCTCAGATGAACTGACAGAGATGGAAAACCCACAAGCAAGCCAGGCTTTGTCCAACCATCAGAAGTCGTTCAGGACACAGAAACATCTGCATGACAATGCTTATCGTTTTACTTGAAATTGTCAAAGTTTGAAAATAAAGAAGTCTTTCAGAGATAAATACATCAACTAAGGCCCATTTGAAGGCTTCAGTATGACTAAAACCAAATGCAAATATAACATTATATTCCCTAAAACCCTAAAAGATGTTCAAATATGCACTAGTAGGTAAAACAGCTTACTGTCTACAAAGCTGACTTATATCCTTCCTAATATGTAAATGAAAACAAGGACAGGATCTTCCCTACATGTGGTTTCAAAGAGAGTAAGAGGAACAAAAAAGCAGAAGACGAGGTAGGAGGCTCATTCAATTCAACACCGTCAGGACACACAATCGATACACATTTAAACCTGCCCAGGCCAGTGAGTTATTCAGCAAAAAGAACAGAAAATTTCATTTTCATTATTTTTATTGTTTGTGAATTCCATGAGTACTGTACTTATATCATTTCCATTCACCTCTCTCCTTCCAACTTTCCATATATCATATGTCTCCACACTAACAACAAATTCAAGGATTTTTAAAATTATGTTATACACACACATGCACACGTGTGTGTGTCTGTGTGTCTGTGTGTGTGTGTGTGTGTGTGTGTGTACCATCTGAGTCCCTGTAGTCACTTGACTTTCACCTTCCTGATACTTTGTGAAGTATTTTACAGAATTAGTTAACATGTCTTCCTTTTAAAAATGTATTTTATTTATTCAAATTCTAGCTGTTGCTTTCTCTCCAAGTGCCTTCCAACAGTTCCTCATCCCATTCCTCCTTCCCCTTGCCTCCAATAAGGTGCTACCTCTCCAACTAGGCATCACATATCACATTTCTCTAGGACCTCCAGTCTCTCCAGTATCTCATCGTGGCTCTACCAAGTAGTCCTCTCCTATATATGTGCCAGGGGCCTTTGACCATCCCTTGTATGCTGCCTGGTTGGTGGCTCAGTCTCTGGAACCACCCAGGGGTCTGGGTTAGTTGAGACTTCTGGTCGCCCTCCCCTTCAGCTTCTATAGTCCTTACCCTAATTTAACCGTAGGGGGCTCCAACTTTAGTCCAATGGTTGGGTGTAAGTATCTGTCTCTGTCTCAGTCAACTGCTGGTAAGGGCCTCTCAGAGGACAGCCATGCTAGGCTCCTGTCCATAAGCATCAGTAATAGTGTTAGGCCTTGTTCTTTCCTTCAGTATCTGCTCCATTTTGTCCCTGCATTTATTATAGATAGAAACAATTCTGGGTCAGAAATTATGACTGTGAGTTGGTAACACCTTTTTTCCATTTGAGGCCCTGTCTATTTATTGGAGGTGGACTCTTCGATTTCCCTCTCCACATTGTTCAGCATTTTGGTTAAGGTCACCCACCCCTCCCATTGAGTCATGACAGTCTCTCACCTCCCAGGTCTCTGGTACACTCTAGAGTGTCCCCCACCCCCAGAGACAGCATATTTCCATTCATTGTCTTTGCCTTCTGAACTTCTCTCCTGTCCTCCTCCGATGATACCTAATCCTGTTCTTCTTTTCCCCTCTCCATCCCCTCTCACACCCAGGTTCTTCCCTCCCTCTGCCTCCCATGATTATTTTATTACCTCTTCTAAATGGGACTGAAGCATCCTCACTTCGACCTTCCTGCTTCTTAAACTTCTTAAGGTCTGTGAGTTATATCCTGGGTATTTTGTACTTTTTGGCTAATACCCACTTCTCAGTGAGTATGTAAAAGCATGTCATTTTGGATGGAAGTTACCTCAGTCAGGATGATATTTTCTAGTTCCATCCATTTGCCTGCAAAGTTCAAAATGTCCTCATGTTTAGTAGTTGAGTAGCTTTACATTGTGTAAAGGAACCATATTTTCTATATTCATTAATTGGTTGAGGGACATTTAGGTCTGTTCCACCCTCTGGATATTAAAAACAAGGCTGCTATAAACATAGTAGAGTACATGTCTTTGTGGTATTGTGGGGCATCCTTTGGGAATATGCCCAGGAGGGATATGTATGGGTCTTCAGATAAAACTATTGCCAATTTTCTAAAGAACCACCACATTAATTTCCAGAGTGGTAATACCAGTTTGCAATCCCACCAGCAATGGAGGAGTGTTCCCCTCTCTACAGCCTTAGCAGAATGTGCTGTCACTTGAGGTTTTGATCTTAGTCATTCTGATTGGTGTAAGGTGGCATCTCAGGGTTGTTTTGATTTGCATTTCCTGGACAACTAAGGACTTTGAACATCTCTTCAAGTGCTTCTCAGCCATTGGAGATTCTTTTGTTGCCAATTCTCTGTTTAGTTCCATACCACATTTTTAATTAAGTTATTTTGTGTTTTGAAGGTTAACTTCTTGGGGTCTATATATATATATATATATATATATATATATATATATATATTTATATACTAGATACAGGGATAAGTTTTTTATGGTTATCCTTCTTTGAGTTGTTGACATGGCCTTGCAGTTTATTATCACTTTCAAAATATATTAGAGGTATGGATCTCCATCACAGTGGACACAGCTATAAAAACACTCTTATACCTAAAGCTTATAGAACATTATGAAAGGTGAGGTAGAAAGATTTTAAGAACCAAAGATCTAAGAGTTTGCCGAAAGATTGTATCTTCTAGTAAAGTAACAGATTCACACATATAGCTGCACCAACACAAGCACCCAAGAACTGAACAAGACTGACATCAATGTACATAAAATATGGATGTGAAAAAATCCATGAGGCTTCAACTTCATAAAAAAAAAACTATAGGCAATTGAGGAGCACTGGGAACAGAAGAGGTGATCTACCACAGGGAAGACCATACTAATTGGTTCTATATTGCCTTATGGTCAGACATGAAAACATAAATAACTAAAAGTACAAGTAACATTAAATGACAGAGTGGGTAATATATATGTAATGCCTATCAATGAAGACCAAAAACAGGTAATAAATCTGAACGTGAGTGGAAGGAGTATATAGAAAGGTTGAAGGGAAGAAAGGATATGGAGAAACGTAATTGTATTGTAATCTCAAAAACACCGATGTTGTGGAAAATAATTTAAAAAGATATACCAACCCACACTATTGTCAACATCGGTGGGCCATATGGCATCTGTGGGTGATAAGGATCTGGACATCTTCCAGAGCTATATGGATCTGATTTGATAGAGGAAAACCCTGGAAGAATTAGATTCAAGAGAATAAAACAAAACAAAAAAAAAGAAGTAGAATTTCATCCTAACCAATCTGTATCCCCTACACAGACTGATACAACAGTCTGTTCTATCAGGTGGTACAAAAGTATTGGGTGCTGATATACCATACATATATCTGGATGACACTAAAATATTGTTTTGAAATTTATATGTTACAGAATGTACAGCTTTGGTGAGTCCTTGTCAGATATGCTGAACTGACTTGCTTGAACTCCTGATCTCAGGGACTTGCAGACAGATCCAGTCAGGAAAACATTAGAGGCTACAGCTATCATTGGCATGGCCTATTTTTTTTAAAGATGTGAAATATGTTAAACTGTTTTTTCCTTTTACTGGATATGTTTTTATTTACATTTCAAATGTTATTCCCTTTCCCAGTTTCCTGGACATAAGCCCCTTATCCCATCACCTCCCCTTCTTCGATAAGGGTGTTCCCCCCCATCCAACCTTACTTCCCCACCCCCCTCCGACATTTCCCTACACTGGGGGTACAACCTAGGCAGAACCAAAGGCTCTTCTTCTTCCCATGGGTGCCCAAGAAGGCCATCCTCTGCTACATATGCAGCTGGAGCCATGGGTCAGTCCACACATAGTCTTTGAGTAGTGATTTAGTCCCTGGGAGCTCTGGTTGGTTGGCATTGTTGTTCTTATGGGGTTACAAGCTCCTTCAGCTCTTTCAATCCTTTCTCTATTTTTTCCAAATGCAGTTCTGTTCTCAGTTCAATGGTTTGCTGCTAGCATTGGCCTATAGCTGTATATATGGGCCACATGAGGGGCAGGCTCTGAATGGCCATTCCTTCAATCTCTTCTCCAAACTTTGCCTCCATATTCCCTCTGATGAAGATTTTTGTTCCCCCATTTAAGAAGGTGTGAAGCATCCACACTTTGGTCATCCTTCTTCTTGAGCTTCATGTTGTCTGTAGATTGTACGTTGGGTAATTTGAGCTTTTGGGCTAATAGCCACTTATCAATGAGTGCATACCATGTGTGTTTTTCTGTGATTGGGTTACCTCACTCAGGATGATATTTTCTAGTTCCCTCCATTTGCCTATGAATTTCATAAAGTCATTGTTTTTGATAGCTGATAGTAATATTCATTGTGTGAATGTACCACATTTTCTGTATCCATTCCTCTGTTGAAGGGCATCTGGGTTCTTTCCAGCTTCTGGCTGTTTATAAAAAGGCTGCTATGAACATAGTGGAGCATGTGTCTTTATTGTAGGTTGGAGCACATTTTTGGGTATATGCCCAGGAAAAAGGTAAAACTTGTTTCTTAGGTAGTGCAATGTCCAATTTTCTGAGGAACCTCCACACTGATTTTCTGAGTGGTTGTACCAATTTGCAATCCCACCAACAATCCTCTTTCTCCACATCCTCGCCACCATCTGTTGTCACCTGAGCTTTTTATCTTAGCTATTCTGACTGATTTGAGGTGGAATCTCAGGATTGTTTTCATTTCCATTTCCCTGATGACTAAAGGTGTTGAGTGTTTCTTTAGGTACTTCCCAGCCATTCTATATTCCTCAGCTGAAAATTCTTTGTTTAGCTCTGTACCCCAATTTTAATAGGGTTATTTGTCTCTTTCGGTTGTAACTTCTTGAGATCTTTGAATATTTTGGATATTATCCCTCTATCAGATGTAGGATTGGTAAGATCTTTTCCCAATCTGTTGTTTGCCATTTTGTCCTAATGACAGTGTTCTTTCTCTTATAGAAGTGTTGCAGTTTTATCGGTCCTATTTGTCAATTCCTGATCTTAGAGCATAAGCCATCAGTGTTTTGTTCAAGAAATTTTCCCCAGTGCCCATGTGATTGAGACTCTTCTCCACATTTTCTTCTATTAGTTTGAGTGTATCTGGTTTGATGTGGAGGTCCTGGATTGACTTGCACTTGAACTTTGTATGGGGTGATGAAAATAGATCAATTTGCATTCTATTACATGCTGACCTCCAGTTGAACCAGCACCATTTGTTGAAAATACTATTTTTTTCCATTGGATGGTTTTAGCTTCTGTATCAAAGATCATAAGACCATAGATGTGTGGGTTCATTTCTGGGTCTTCAATTCTATTCCATGGATCTACCTGCCTGTCTCTTTATCAATTCCATACAGTTTTCATCACTATTGCTCTGGAATACTGCTTGAAGTTTGAATGGTGATTCCCCCAGAACTTCTTTTATTGCTGAGTATAGTTTTTGCTATACTGGGTTTTTGTTATTTCAAATGAATTTGCAAATTGCTCTTTCTAACTCTGTGAAGAAATGAGTTGGAATTTTGATGGGGATTGCATTGAATCTGCAGATTGCTTTTGGCAAAATGGCCAAAATGTTGGATTTTGTAATTTTTACTATATTTTTGTAAATTTTTACTATATTAATCCTGCCAATCCATGAGCATGGGTGGTCTTTCCATCTAAGATCTTCTTCAATTTCTTTCTTCAGAGACTTGAAGTTCTTGTTATACAGATCTTCCACTTGCTTGGTTAAAGTCACACCAAGGTATTTTATATTATTTGGGCCTATTGGGAAGGGTGTCATTTCCCTAATTTCTTTTTCAGCCTGTTTATCCTTTGAGTAGAGGAAGGCTACTAATTTGTTTGAGTTAATTTTATACCCAGCCACTTTATTGAAGTTGATTATCAGGCTTAGTAGTTCTCTGGTGGAATTTTTGGGGTCACGTAAGTATACTATCATATCATCTGCAAATAGTGATATTTTGACTTCTTCCTTTCCAATTTGAATCCTTTTCACTTCCTTTCGCTGTCTTATTGCTCTGGCTAGGACTTTGAGCACATATTGAATAAGTAGGGAGAGAGTGGGCAGCCTTGTCTAGTCCCTGATTTTAGTGGGATTGCTTCAACTTTCTCTCCATTTAGTTTAATGTTAGTTACTGGTATGCTGTATATTGCTTTTACTAGCAAGGTATGGGTCTTGAATTCCTGATCTTTCCAGGAATTTTATCATGAAGGGGTTTTAAATTTTGTTAAATGCTTTCTCAGCATCTAATAAAATGATAATGTACTTTTTTTCTTTGAGTTTGTTTATACAGTGTATTATGGTGATGGATTTCTGTATATTGTACCATCCCTGCATCCCTGGGATGATGGTGTGGCCTTCTTAAGTCCTGGCCAGCTCCCTCATTTTACCTGCCCCATCCCCCTTCAAGATATCTTCACACCCTTATTCAGCCTAAAGAAGTACAGAGTCATCAACCCAATGTCGTAAACTTGGGGGACTGAGGGTAGTTGTTCTGAGCTTATCTTTCTGGGGATTTTGAAGTGGTCATAATTTAACAGGGAGAAATTAGCTAGAATTGATTGTGCAGCCATAATCTTATTTGGTAAAAATCCTTATATGTGTTATTAATTTTAAGTTATAATCTCTACACTGGTCCAGAATTTATTTGATAACAATGTAAGGTTTTCATTGGTATGAATTTCTTATTGATATAAAATTGAGATTGATATTGTTACTGTAAAATGGACATTATTCCTATACAACACATTTAAGAATACAAGGCTTACACCCAGTCCTATAACTGCTATTATATACTGATTTTAGTTGACTAAACATATGAGTTAATGGCCAGATAGCATGGCTCTGAGTTTACTGTTAGGGTGTTTTCCAGATAATTTATTAGATATAATGAAAAGTAGTTAACAGACAACAGTCTTCATTACTTTACATAGATAGATGGTTTTTAAAAATGTCAGAAATCCATGAAATATGACAATTAATGTTATTTATTCCTTTGTTATTGAGACATATCTGCTCCTAGCAGTTTCCCTTTTGTGGATTCAAAGAAGAAATTGAGCATTTCTACCTCCAGGTGAGGTATTACATTGTGGCTAGATAGCCACTCGGCAGAAATTGCCCATTTCATCTACAGACAAAACACTGTGCAGAAAAAGACACACTCTTCAGAATAGTTGACTGCTAATCTCTGTCAAGTCAGAATAGTCAGTCCTTCAAAATTCTGTGTTACAAAAGTCTGTCAGATAAACCTGGGCCAGAAGGCTGAAGATTGATTCTCTTATATGTTGCTAACGGTGGGGATAGTACAAGTAGGCAGTTGTCTCCCAAACTTGTCTCAGTTAAGGAAACTGTGTTAGGCTTCCTATATTTTCAGTCAGTATTTGTCTTTCTCAGATTTCTGTCAGGCTTCAAGACTAATTATAGAATCATAGTCTACCCAGACTATTTTTTACATTGAAATATATATTTAATTTGATAGTTTTCAGATAGTATACAAGCAAGCCAAGACATAACAAATAGATTTTAAGCCTTTCTTAAGCTAGGATAGATAACAGAATGTATTATTTAATAGACAAAAATGATGATCTGGGGCTTAGGTATATTTTATACTTTCTAAATTACAGAACAGAAATAGTTGTGTTCGGCTTACATTTGAGAGAAAATTTCTACTGTTAATTAGACAGAAATGGTGAACTGTGGATTGATGTCTATATGACAGTGAGGGCAGGCACAAAACAGGCAAGGCCTGTGATTGGGCAGTGAGAAAGAGTTTTGGAGAGAGGAGAATGTAGAAGAACAACCAAGATGGAGACAGAGGAGACTGACACAGATCTATGTGGCTTTAAGTAATCACAGGTAAATATATATATATATATATATATATATATATATATATATATTTCATAATTGATGAATTCTTGTAGGACAATTCATTTTATCTAGGTGGGCAGTTCTTATCAATATTAGTTGGTTCTGATACTATGGACATTTTGTAGAGTGAGAATTTACTGACATAAACCTGATTGATAAATTACAAGCTTATTGAGTTTTGATTTTAACATATTACTGAGAATTGTGACTATAAGCACAGTAAGCTGATGTTAGGAATGTGAGTAGAGTCTACGGTAAAAGAGCTGTGAGATAGGTGGTCTGTGTATGGAACTTGTGTAAAAACAACACGCCTTGGAAAATAGATGGATAGACGCTGATGTAGCTAGCCATAGGACTGAGATCACTGCAGGGCCCATAGCATAGCAGGAGGTAGCATGGCGTGGTGACTGGTGTCCAGTCACTTTTTACCTTTATTTTATTATTTAACACCATACACCGAAAAATAAATTAAAATTTGGAGTGAACTTACAGGAAAAAATTGTTCATTCAATGTAACTAAAGAACATTTTCATTTTATTACACACACACACACACACACACACACAAACACACACACACACCAGCCTAACAGCCAGCATAGAAACACAATCAACAAGATTAATCTACCTATATTTTACTACTGTTTTACTTCTCACATTTTACCCTTCCTACTAGTCACCTTTGTTCTTTTAGATCATGTATTATCAATTTTTCAAGCCACATATACACACATACTCTATGTTTTTATGTGATTATATAACAATCTAGACACTCTATAAGAAGAAACAAACATACTATACATTTCATTTTGTGAATGGCTTAAATTATTCTGTATTAGTATCACCGGTTACACATATTTCCCTGAAAGCAACATAAGCATATACTTCTTTATGATTAAAAACTTCATGCATCTCAGAAATCTCTTTTTTTCTTTTCTTTATTGATGGAGGACAGTTAAGTTAGTCCTACAATTTAGTAAATGTTAATAAACTGCAATAAACACTTAAGTTCAAGTATCTCTATAATATGTTTACTGAGTCTTTTGACTAAACATTCAGAAGTGGGATGAAACATCAATGTAGTTCTAATTTTAATTGTTCTGTTAGACATTCAGATTTTTACATGGTTATTCACCCTGTATATTTCAGTTAGCAATAATAAGAAAATGATACAAAACTGTATCATTGTTCTTTTCCATTACTGAATGCTTCAAATAACATTAATAAATTGCTTTAAATTTATAATTAATTTAAAAAACATTTATACATCTCTACCTGCAATCCTGGATCTCTACTCCATTCCTGGGCCATAGCTGTTCCTGAATCCCTGGAGGCCTGTAGCCACCAGGGACAACCCGGTGACATACCATCACCCCATTCCCCTCTCTGCTGGGTCCCTCGACAAGTTCAACAGCCATAAGGTCTGCTCCATCCCCTCTGTGCTCCATCTTCAGGTGCACTCCTCTACCTGAAACCCCAATTCTGTACTTCATTCCATAGGCCACAATTCTGCCTGCATCCCTGAAGGCCCGTTTTCATACAGCTCCGCCTGTTTTCCTGGGGCCCCAGTGCCACCCAGGACAACCAAAGGCCTGCTGCCATCAGGAACTTTCAGTTTTATCTGCAGTCACAGAAGCCTGCTGCCATCATAGATTATCAGGCCAGCCAAGACCAGGGACAACCAATAGCCTAACAGCCAGCATAGAAACACAATCAACAAAAGACAAGACAATATGTTAGCCACAGAAGCTGGCTATCCTACTACAGGAAGCCCTGGATACCTGAGGAACAAAAATAACGATCTTAAACCTAATCTTATGAGGATAATAGAGGTTTTAAAGATGAATTTAATAAATCCCTTAAGTTACAGGAAAATATAATGAAACAGGTAGAAACTTTCTAAAGAGGAAATGAACAAATATAAAGAAATACAGATAAATACATCAAAGATATGAAGGAAATGAAAAAAAAACTGTTAAATGCCTGAAAATGGAAGCAGAAGCAATAAATTAAATACAAAATGAGGCAACCCTGGAGATGGCAAACCTGGTGAAGACAACAGGAACAACAAATGCGAGCACCATCAACAGAATACATGAGGTGGAAGACAGAATCTCAGGCATAGAAGACGCAATGGAGGAAACTGGTACATTGGCCAAACAAAACATTACATCTAAAAATTTTCTGACTCAAAATATCCAGGAAATCTGGGAAACCGTGAAAGGTCTAATCTAAGAATAATAGGAATAGAAGAAGGTGAAGAATCCCGGGTTCAAGCCCCAGGAAATATTTCCAACAACATCACATAAGAAGCCTTTCTCAACCTAAACAACCTATCAACATAAACACACTTACAGAATAGCAACTAGACTGGACCAGAAAATCCTCTCAACAAACAATAATCGGACTCTGACCTCATAGGTAGCAATGAATATCCTAGTAAGAGCACCAGTGGAAGGGGAAGCCCTGGGTTCTGCTAAGACTGAACCCCCAGTGAACTAGACTGTTGGGGGGAGGGCGGCAATGGGGGGAGGGTGGGGAGGGGAACGCCCATAAAGAAGGGGAGGGGGAGGGGGATTTTTGCCTGGAAACCGGGAAAGGGAATAACATTCGAAATGTATATAAGAAATACTCAAGTTAATAAAAAAAATAAAAAAAACAATAATCAAAACAAAATCTACAGAAAAAAGGAATATTAAAAGTAGAAATTAAAATAATATCAGGTAGCATACAAAGGCAGACCTACCAGAATTACAACGGAATTCTTCACAGAGGGTCTAAAAGCTAGAATGGCCTGAACTAATGATATCTTGCAACCTCTAATAAAACCACAGATGCCAACCAAGATTACTGTACTGAGTAAAACTCTCAGTAACCATTGATGAAGAAAGAAAGATATTTCAAGACAAATACAAATATAAACAATATCTATCCACAAAAACAGAGCTAAAGAGAATACTAGGAAGAAAATTTCAACCCAAGGAGGATAGCTACATCTAACACACACACACACACACACACACACACACACACACACACACACACATCCAAAAGCAAGCATCCACAGATACAAGAAAATTGAAATAACACTTTCTATTTATCAGACCACCATGAATTAAAGTTGGACTTCAGAAACAGAGACCCAAGAAAGCCTATACACTCATGGAAATTCAACAACTCTACTCTATAATCTCAGTGTCAAGGAAGAAATAAAGAATTTAAAGACTTCCTAGAATTCAATGAAATGAAGGCACAACACACCCAAATTTATCACACACAACTAAAGCAGTACTAAGGGAAAAATTCATAGCATTAAATGTCTCCATAAAGCAACTAGAAAGTTCCCATACCTGCAATTTAAAAGTACACCTGAAAGCCCCACAAAAACAAGAAAAGAAGCAAGCACACAAAAGAGGAGCAGAGGGCAGGAAGCAGTCTAAATAATCAGGACTGAAATCAATCAATTACAAACAAAGAAAAACCCAAACAACAACAAAACCAAAAAACAATGCAAATAGTCACTGAAACCAAGAGCTGTTTTATTTGATAAAATCAAAAAGATAGACAAATCCTTAGCCAAACTAACCAAAAGTTAGAGACAGTGTATCCAAATAAACAAAATCAGAAATGAAATGAAAAATAACAGTAGACACCGAGGAAATTCAAAGAATCAATAGCTCTAACTTCAAAAGCCTGTAATTAACTTGGTGCTTCCTCAGAAAAATTGTAAATTGTTCTACCTGAAAAGCCAGCTATATCACTCCTGGGAATATACCCAAAAAGATGTTCCATTCTACCACAAGGACATGTGTTCATAGCAGCCTTATTTGTAATAGCTAAAACATGGTAGGGATCTGGTAGGAAACTTCAACCAATGAATGGATACAGAAAATGTTGTTCACTTACAAAATGAAATATTATTAAGCTATTAAAATGAGGACATCATGAATTTTGCAGGCAAATGGATTGGGAAAGGATCTTACCAACCCTACATTGGACAGAGGGCTAGTATCCAAGATTTACAAATGACTCAAGCAGTTAAACAGCAATATGCCAAATTACCCAATTAAATATGCGGTTCAGAAAATAACAGACATTTCTCAACAGGGGATTCATATTTTTAGTTGAAAATATTATTTCCATTTTCTCTTTTTTCTATAGCACCATATAAACAAAACACAGTATTTTGTACCTGGATTTTTTAAAACATATTTGCTTAATTTTGCCTTTACCTTTTTGAGATAAGAATCAGAAATACAGTCTTGGCTGGAGTGGAGTTCACACTGTAGATCAGGCTGGCTTCCAGTGTGCAGCAATCCTCCTATGCCTTGCCAGGGCCAGTGCAGAAGCATGTGCCACCATGCCAGGCTTCATTCATTTACCATAATGCTTCTGAAGTGGTCACACTGGAGTGTATCAGTTGTATGTTCCTTTTTATTGCTGTGGGGGTAAATGTACTATAAATTTTAAAATACTAGTACTAGTAAAAAATTTGTATGATGACAACACTGGGCTATTCTGAATAAAGCTGCTATAAACGTTCAGTCAGTTCTTCTGATGGTTGGATGCAAGCATCCGCACCTGTATTGGTCAGGCTCTGGCAGAGCCTCTCAGGAGACAGCTATATCAAGCTCCTGTCAGCATGCACTTCTTGGCATCAGCAATAGTGTCTGAGTTTGGTGGGTACATATGGGATGGATCCGCGAGGATTGAAGGAGTTGAAGGGGTTTGCAACACCAAAGGAAGAACAGTATCAACCAACCAGACCCTAAAGAGCTCCCAAGGACTAAATCACCACCAAAGAGTATTCATGGAGGGATGTACAGCTCCAGGCCAACCACTCCCACTGGAAGGACATTGCAGAGGACTGGAAATCAATTGTGCCTTGGCAGCAGGCATGGATCAAAAGAGTGAAGGAAACATGAAGATCAGCAATGTAAATCTTTTTTCACAGCCAATTTTTCTTTTTTTAATTTAATCTCTTTTTACAATCCAGATTTTATCCCTTTCTAGGTCCACCCTCTGACTGCTCTCCATCGAATACTTCCTCCCTCCATCTTAAGAGAATGTCCCACCCTCCACTCCCCCACCCCCCATCCCCCATCCCCTGCTCCACCAGACTTCCCTACTCCCTGGGGCCTCTAGTCTCTTGAGGGTTAGGTGCATCTTCTCTGACTGAGTTCACATCCTTCAGCCCTCTGTTGTATATGTGTTGGGGACCTCATATTAGCTGGTGTATGCTATTTGCTTAGTAAGCCAGTGTCTGGAAGATCTCAGGGATCCAGATTAGTTGATACTACTGGTCCTCTCACAGGGTCACCCTCCTCCTCCAGCATTTTCCTAATTCAACCAGAGGGATCAGCAGCTTCTGTTCATTGATTGAGTGTAAATATATGCATCTCGCTCTTTCAGATGCTTGTTGGGTCTTTCAGAGGGCAGTCATGATAGGTCCTTTTTTGTGAGCACATCCCATACCATCAGTAATAATGTCAGGCTTTGTGGCCTCCCCTTAAACTGGATCCCAATTTGGGCTTGTCACTGGCCTCATTTTTCTCAGGCTTTCTTCCATTTTGCCCCTGTAGCTCTTGCAGAAAGGAACAATTATGGTTCAGGATTTTTGACTGTGGGATGGTAACCATAACCCTCACTTGATCCCCTGTTTTATTACTGGAGGTGGGCTCTATAAATCCCCTCTCTCACTGTATGGCATTTCATCTAAGGTCCCTCTGTTTGAGTCCTGGGAGTCTTTTACCTCCCAGGTCTCTGGTATATTCTAGAGGGTCCTCCCAACCTCCTACCTCCCAAGTTGCCTCAACAGGGAAATCTTAAATGGCCAGAAAGCCTTTAAGAAATGCTCAAAGTTCTTTGTCATCAGGAAAAACATGAGAGTCCATCTTACGCCCACCAGAATGGCTACTATATCCAGTTTTCTGAAGAAACCCCAGACTGACTTCTGCAGTGGTTGTATCAGCTTGCAATCCCACCAGCAGTGGAGGGGTATACCTCTTTCTCCACATCCTCACTAGCATCTGATGTCACATGAGGTTTTGATCCTAACCATCCTGACTGGTAAAATCATTTTCGTTTTGATTTTCATTTCCCTGATGACTAAGGATGTTGAAGATTTCTTTAGGTACTTCTTGGCCATTCCAGTTTCCTCAGTTAAGAATTCTCTGTTTAGCTCTGTTTCCCATTTTTAATAGGGTTATTTGGTTCTCTGGAGTTTAATTTCTTAAGTTATTTGTATATATTTGATATTAGCAATCTATTGGATGTAGGATTGGTAAAGATCTTTCCAAATCTGTCAGTGGCCTTTTTGTCCTATTGACAATTTTATGAGGCCCCATTTGTCAACTCTTGATTTTAGAGCATAAGGTGTTGGTGTTCTGATCAGGATATTTTCCCCTGTGACTATGTGCTCGAGGCTCTTTCCCAGTTGCTCTTTTATTAGATTCAGTGTAACTGGTTTTATGTGGAGGTCCATGATCCACTTGGACTTGAGTTTTGTAAAGGAAGATAGTAATGGATCAATTTGCTTTTATCTACATGCTGGTCATCAGTTGAAACAGCACCATTTGTTAAAAATGCGGGCTTTTTTTCACTGAATGGTTTTAGCATTTTTGTCTATATCAAGTGACCAAAGGTGTGTGGGTTCATTACTGGGTCTTCAATTCCATTCCACTGATCTATTTGTTTATCTCTGTAACAATACCATGGAGTTTTTATCACTATTGCTCTATAGTACAGCTTGAGGTCAGGGATGGTGATTCCCCCAGATGTTCTTTTATTATTGAGAATAATTTTCAATATCCTGGGTTTTTTGTTTTTTGGTTTTTTTGGGGGGGGTTTGTTTGTTTGTTTTTGAGAATTGCTCTTTTTAACTCTGTGAAGAATTAAGTTGAAATTTTGATGGGGTTGCATTGAATCTGTAGATTGTTTTCGGCCTGATGGCAATTTTTACTATATTAATCCTGCCAATACATGAATATGGGGAACTTTTTTTTTCATCTTGTGATGTCTTCTTCAATTTGTTTTTTCAGAGACTTGAATTCTTGTCATACAGATCTTTTACTTGTTTGGTTAGAGTCACCACAAAGTATTTGATTTGTAACTATTGTGAAGGGTGTTCTTTCCCTAATTTCTTTCTCAGCCTGTTTATCCTTTGAGTAGAGAAAGGCTACTGATTTGTTTGAGTTAACTTTACACCAAGCCCCATTTCTGAAGTTGTTTATCAGTAGTAGGAGTTCTATGGTAGAATTTTTAGGGTCACTTACTCTCATTATCTGCAAAAAATGATATTTTGACTTCTTCCATTATAATTTGTATCCCTTTGACCTCCTCTTATTGTCTAATTGCTCTAGCTAGACCTTCAAGTACTATATTGAATAAGTAGAAAGAGAGTGGGCAGCCTTTCCTGGTTCCTGATTTTAGTAGAATTTATTCAAGTTTCTCTCCATTTAGTTTCATGTTGGCAATTGGTTTGCTATATATTGCTTTTACTCTATTTAGGTATGGGCATTGAATTTCTGATGTTTCTAAGACTTTTAACATGAAGCAGTGTTGAATTTTGTCAAATGCTTTTTCAGCATCTAATGAAATGATCATATAGTTTTTTTTCTTTGAGTTTGTTTATGTTGTGGATTATGATGACCTGAAGACCCAGTTATACCCCTCCTGGGCATATACCCAAAAGATGCTTCAACATATAATAAGGAAACATGCTCCACTGTGTTCAGAGTAGCCATATTTATAATAGCCAGAACTAAAAACAACCAATATTTTCCTCAAGAGAGTAAGGAATACAGAAAATGTGGTACATTTACACAATGGAATATTAGTCATCTATTAAAAACAATGAGTTCATCAAATTTATAGGCCAATAGATGGAGCTAGAAAATATCATGCTGAGTGAGGTAACTCAGTCACAAAGGAACACATATGGTATATATGGGAGGAGTGGAGGAGATATATGGAGGGTCAGGAAAGTGAACAGAGGTGTGCAGCAATGTGAATGGGGAACTGAGGGTAGTAACCAGAAAGTCCCAGATGCCAGGAAAGCAAGAGAGTCCTGACCGCACAGGAATGACATTATCTGTAATACCCCACCAAGGGGAGGGAGAACATGTCAAGACCATATCTTGATATTAGGCATGCCACCACACACTGGGTTGAGGGATGGATCCACCCCACTCCCATCACCAAAATTTTAACCCAAAATTGCTCCTGTCTAAAGAAAATACAGGGACAAAGAGTAGAGATGATATTGAAGGAAAGACCATCTTTCTCACCTGGGAATCCATCCCACATGCAGATACCAAACCAAGACACTATTGTTGATGCCAAGACTTGCTTTCTAATACCAGAGACAACCTGATGGCAGCGAGAGGGAAGCCAAGGAACCTAAGAAACAGAAACCAAAACTACTTGGCATCATCAGAGCCCATATCTCCCACCAAAGCAAATACTGGAAAAGCAAGATTCAGATATATAATCACATTTTATGATGATGATGGAGATTTTAAGGACATAAATAACTCCCTTAAAGAAATAAAGGACAGCACAAGTAAACAAGTAGAAGTCCTTAAAGAGGAATGACAAAAATCCCTTAAATAATTACAGGAAAATACAACCAAACAAGTAAAGGAATTGAACAAAGCCATCCATTAAAAATGGAAAGAGAAACAATAAAGAAAGCAGAAAGGGAGACAACCCTGGAGATAGAAAACCTAGGGAAGAGATGAGGAGTCACAGATACAAGCATCAGCAACAATACAAGAGATAGAAGAGAGACTTTCAGGGGCAGAAGATAACATAGAAAAGATCTACAGAACCGTCAAAGATAATGTAAAATGCAAAAAGCTCCTAACCCAAAACATACAGGAAATCCAGGACACAATGAGAAGATCAAACCTAAGGATAATAGGTATAAAAGAGTGAAGATTCCCACTTAAAGGGCCAGTAAATATCTTCAGCAAAATTATAGAAGAAAACTTCCCTAACCTAAAGAAAGAGATGCCCATGAACATACGAGAAGCACACAGAACTCCAATTAGATTGGACAAGAAAAGAGATTCCACCTGTCACATAATAGTCAAAACACCAAATGCACAAGACAAAGAAAGAATATTAAAAGCAATAAGGGGAAAAGGTCAAGTAACATATAAAGGCAGACCGATAAGAATTAAACCAGACTTCTCACCAGAGACTATGAAAGCCAGACAATCTTAGATAAACCCTAAGAGAACACAAATGCCAGCCCAGACTACTATATCCAGCAAAACTCTCAGTTAACATAGATGGAGAAAGCAAGATATTCCCTGAAAAAACCAAATTCACACAATATCCAGCCCTACAGAGAATATTAGATGGAAAACGTCAACACAAGGAGGGAAAATAGACCTTAGCAAAAGCAAGAAAGTAATCTGCTTGCAATGAAACCAAAAGAGGAGAGACAGACAAACATAATTTCACCTCTGATAACAAATACAAGAAGAAGTAAAAATCACTATCCTTTAATATCTCTCAAAGTCAATGGACTCAATTCCCTAATACAAAGACATACACTAATAGACTGTATACTTACAGAGGATCCAGCATTTTGCTGCATACAGGAAATACATCTTAGATACAAAGACAGACACTACCTGAGAGTAAAAGGCCAGAAAACCACTTTCCAAGCAAATGGTCCTAAGAACCAAGCTGGAGTAGCCATTCTAATATGGGATAAAAATGATTTTCAACCAGAAGTCATCAAAAAAGATAAGGAAGAATACTTCATATTCATCGAAGGAAAAAAAATCCACCAAGATGAATTCTCAATCTTAAACGTCTGTGCTCCAAATGCAAGGGCACCTACACTCATAAAAGAAACCTTACTAAAAATGAAATCACACATTGTACCTCATCCAATAATATTAGGAAATTTCAACACCACACTCTCATCAATGGACAGATCATGGAATCAGAAATTAAACAGAGACATAGAGAAACTAACAGAAGTTATGAACCAAATGGACTTAATGGATATTTATAGAACATTCCATCCTCAAACAAAAGGATATACCTTCTCTTCAGCACCTCATGGTACCTCCTCAAAAACTGACTATATAATTGGTCACACAACAGGCCTCAACAGATATAGGAAGATAGAAATTATCTCATTCATCCTATCAGATGATCACAGACTAAGGCTGGTCTTCAATAACAACAAAAACAACACAAAGCCCACATATACAGGTAAGTTCAACAATGCTGTATTCAATAAGTTTGTTTAGGAAGAAATAATGAAAGGAATTAAATACTTCTTAGAATTTAATGAAAATGAAAGCACCACATACCCAAATTTATGGGACACAATGAAAACAGTGCTAAAAGGAAAACATATAGCTCTGAGTGCCTGCAAAAAGAAACAGGACAGAGCCTACATCAGCAGCTTGACAGCATACCTAAAAGCTCTAGAACAAAAAGAAGCAAATATACTCAAGAATAGTAGGTGGCAAGAAATTATCAAAATCATGGCTGAAATCAGCCAAGTAGAAATGAAAAGGACTGTACAAAAAAAAATAAATTAATTAAAAAAACCCAAAATACAAAAAACAAAAACTAAAACCAGAAGTTGGTACTTTAAGAAAATCAACAAGGTAGATAAACCATTAGCCAGACTAACTAGAGGGCACAGAAGAGTGTTTCCAAATTAACAAAATCAGAAATGAAAAGGAAAATATAAAAACAGAATCTGAAGAAATTTAAAAATAAATCTGATCCTTCTATAAAAGCGTATATTCAATTAAACTGAAAAATCTGAAGGAAAGTGACAAAATAAATACCAGGTACCAAAGTTAAATCAGAAACAGATAAACCATCTAAACAACTACATAACTCCTAAAGAAATAGAAGAAGTTATTAAAAGTCTCCCATCCAAAAAGAGCCCAAGACCAGATGGGTTTAGTATAGAATTCTATCAGACCTTCACAGAAGACCTCATACCAATATTTTCCAAACTATTTCATAAAATAGAAATAGAATGAGCACTATCAAATTCTTTGTATGAAGCCACAATTATGCTTATACCTAAACTACACAAAGACCCAACCTAGAAAGACAACTTCAGAATAATTTCCCTTACAAATATCTATGCAAAAAATATTAATTAATATTCTCACAAACTGAATCCAAGAACACAAAAAAATCATCCATCATGATCAAGTAGACTTTATCCCAGGGATGCAGTGATGGTTCAATATATGGAAATCCAACAATGTAATCCACTATAGAAACAAACTCAAAGAAAAAAACCACATGACCATTTCATTAGATGCTGAGAAAGCATTGACAAAATTCAATACCCCTTCATGATGAAAGTCCTGGAAGGATCAGGAATTCAAGGCCAATACCTAAACATAGCAAAAGCCATATACAGCAAACCAGTAGCTAACATTAAAGTAAATGGAGAAAAACTTGAAGCAATCCCTTCAAAATCAGGGACTAGACAAGGTTGCCCACTTTCTCCCTACTTATTCAATATAGTATTCAAAGTCCTAACCAGAGCAATCAGACAATAAAATAAGGTCAAAGGGATACAGATTGGAAAGGAAGATGTCAAAATATGCCTATTTGCAGATGATATGATAGTATACTTAAGTCACACCAGAAGTTTTGCCAGAGAACTACTAAGCCTTATAAACAACTTCAACAAAATGGATGGGTATAAAATTAACTCAAACAAATCAGTAGCCTTCCTCTACTCAAAGGATAAACAGGCTGAGAAAGAAATTAGAGAAATGACACCCTTCACAGTAGACCCAAATAATTTAAAATACCTTGGTGTGACATTAACCAAGCAAGTGGAAGATCTGTATAACAAGAACTTCAAGTCTCTGAAGAAAGAAATTGAAGAAGATCTTAGATGGAAAGACCTACCATGCTCTTGGACTGGCAGGATTAATATAGTAAAAAATAGCCATTTTGCCAAGAGCAATATACAGACTCAATGAAATCCCCATCAAAATTCCTACTCAATTCTTCATAGATTAGAAAAGAAATCTGCAAATTCATTTGAAATAACAAAAGAACACTGGATAGCAAAAAAAAAAAAAAAAACTATACTATACTCAACAATAAAAGAAATCCTGGGGGAATCACCATCTAAGACCTCAAGCAGTATTATAGAGCAATAGTGAGAAAAATCTGTATGGTACTGGCACAGAGACAGGCAGGTAGATCAGTGGAATAGAATTGAAGACTCAGAAATGAACCCACATACCTCTGGTCACTTGATCTCTGACGAAGGAGCTAAAACCATCCAATGAAAAAAAGATAACATTTTCAACAAATGGTGCTGGTTCAACTGGAGGGCAGCATGTAGAAAAATGCAAATGTATCCACTTCATCACCCTGTACAAAGTTTAAATCCAATAGGATGAAGGACCTTCAGATCATACCAGATACACTCCAACTAAGGGAAGAAAAAGTGGGGACAAACATCGATCACATGAGCACTGGGGAAAATTTCCTGAATAAAACACCAATAGCTTATGCTTTAAGAACAAGAATCAAAGGATGGGACCTCATGAAACTGCAAAACTTCTGTAAGGGAAAGGACACTGTCATTAGGACAAAATGGCAACCAACAGATTTGGAAAATATCTTTACCAACACTACATCTGACAGAGGGCTAATATCCAAAATATATAAAGATCTAAAGAAGTTACAGAGAGCAAAATAAGCATATTGAAAGATGGGGTACAGGGGCTGGAGAGATGGCTCAAAGGTTAAGAGCACTGACTGCTCTTCCAGAGGTCCTGAGTTCAATTCCCAGCAACCACATGGTGGCTCACAATCACCTATAATCAGGTCTGGTACCCTCTTCTGGCCTGTAGTTGTATACATGCAGGCAGAAAGCTGTATGATGTATACATAATAAATAAATAAATTAAAAAAAAAGATTTATTTTAAGAAAGATGGGGTACAGAACAAAGCAAAAAATTCTCAGGTGAGGAATATCAAATGACTGAGAAGTGCCTAAAGAAATGTTCAACATCCTTAGTCATCAGGGGAATGCAAATCAAAACAACCCTGAGATTTCACCTCAAAACAGTCAGAATGGCTAAGATGAAAACACTCAGGTGACAACAGGTACTGGCAAGGATTTGGAGAAAGAGGAATAATTCTCCATTGTCCGAGGGATTGCTAACCGATACAACCTCTCTGGAAATCAGTCTGGAGGTTCCTCAGAAAATTGGACATTCCACTACTTGAGGACCCAACTATACCCCTCCTTGGCATATACCCAAAAGATGCTCCAACATACAACAAAGACACATGTTCTACTATGTTCATAGCAGCCCTACTTATAATAGCCAGAAGCTGGAAAGAACGCAGATGTCCTTCAATATAGGAATGGATACAAATAATGTGGTACATCTACACAATGGAGTACTACTCAGCTATCAAAAACAATGACTTCATAAAATTCATTGGCAAATGAATTGAACTAGAAAATATGATCCTTAGTGAAGTAAGCCAATCACAGAAAAACACACATGGTTTATACTCAGTAATAAGTGGATATTAGCCCAAAAGTTTGAATTACCCAACATACAATCCACAGACCATATGAAGCTCAAGAAGAAGGATGACTGAAATTTGGATGCTTCATTCCTTCTTTAAAGGAGGGACAAAAAATATTTATAGGAGGTTAAATGGAAGCAAAGTTTGGAGCAGAGACTGAAGGAATGGCCATTCCATGCCTGCCCCACATGTGGCCCATATATGTACAGCAACCAAAACCAGATAAGATTGATGAAGCTAAGAAGTGCATGCTGACAGGAACTGGATATAAATGTCTCCTGAGAGACAGAGCCAGAACATGCCAAATAAAGAGGTGAATGCTAGTATCAAACCACTGAACTGAGAATAGGACCCCCTGTTGGAGGAATTAGAGAAAGGATTGAAAGTGCTGAAGGGGCTAGCAACCCCATAAGAACAACAATGCCAACCAACTAAAGCTCCCAGAGACTAAACCACTACCCAAAGACTGTACACGGACTGACCCATGGCTCCAGCTGTATATGTAGCAGAGGATGACCTTGTTGGGCACCTCTGGAAGAAGAAGCCCTTGTTCCTGACAAGGTTGGACCACCAGTTTAGGGGAATTTTGGGGGGAATGGGAAGGTGAGGTGGATGGGGAGGAGAACACCCTTACAGAAGAAGGGGAGTGGGATGGGACAGGAGGTGTATGGACAGGAAACCGGGAAACAGAAGAACATTTGAAATGTAAATAAAAATAATATCCAATAAAAAAATTTAAAGAACCTTAGATATCATAAAATTTATAGGCACATGATAACCCATAGGCCTTAAGAAGTTTTAAAAGAAAGAAGGAACAAGTAAGGATTCTTCAATCCTACTTAGAAGGGGGAACAAAATAAAAAAGCAGGAGAGAGTAAGGGAAGGACCTAAGTGAGAAAAGGGATGTAGAGGGGAAATGGGGGTCAGAATCAGTTTTGGGGGGAGACAGGAGAGAAGTCAAGAGGGCACAAGAAATTAATGGAAATATGCAACTTCTGGGGTGGGGGAGGGCATGGGCAAAACCTCTAAAAAGTGCCAGAGATCAGAGGTGAGAGGCTCCCAGGACACAATGTGGGCAACCTCAGCCCCCAGTGGAGTGATGAGGTCACCATCCCGTCTTCAACATTTCTGACCGAGAATTGTTCCTGTCTAAAAGATATACAGGGACAAAAATGTAGTGCTCATACTTATAGCAAATCATTGGACTGAAGTCAGGGACCCCTATGGATGAGTTAGGAGAAAAATTGAAGCTGAAGTAGATGGCAACCCCATAGGAAGACCAACAGTGTCAACTAATTTGAATCTCTGGGAGCTCCCCAATGCTAAGCCACCAACCAAAGCTTATATGTTGGCTGATCCAAGACCCTAGCACCAATGTAGGAGAGGACTGCCTTGTCTGGTCTCAGTTGGAAAGAATGCACCAAATCCTGTACAGACTTGATGCTTCAGGAATGGGAAATGTCTGGAAGATGGGGGCAACATTTCAGAGGCAATGGCAGTGGGAATGGAATGATGAATTCTGAGGTGGGTGACTGGGAGGAGGGGCAACCTCTGGAATGTGAATAAATAAAATAATTAATAATAAATAATAATTTAAAATAAAAGATTAATTTTTAAAAGCCTGTAATCCACAAAATCAAAAAATCTTAATGAAGGGGACAATTTTCTAGACATATCTCACTTAGAAAAATTAAATGTAGATCAGGGAAACTATTTAAACATCGCTATCTCCCTAAAGAAATAGAAGCAATCATTAAAATCTCCCAACCAGTAAATGCCAGGGCTGGATGGTTTTACTGCACAATTCTACCAGACTTTCAAAGAAGTCCTCAAACTATTAGAGAAGTAGAAACAGAAAGAATACTGCCAAATTCATGGTATGAAACCACAGTCATCCTAGTACCTAAATCACACAAAGACTCAGCAAAGAAAGAGAACTTCAGTCCAATTTCTCTTAACAACATTGATGCAAAAATATTCAATAATCACAAAATCCAGGAACACATTAAAAATATCTTTCATCATATTCAAGTAGACTTTATCCCAGGGATGCAGGAGTGACTTTATATATGAAAATCTCTCAATGTAGTGCACCATATAAACGAAGTGAAAAAAATCACATGATTATCTCATTAGATGCCGAAGAAACCTCCAATAAAATAGAATATCTCTTTATGTTAAAGGTATTAGAGAAAGAAGGGATACAGGGCACATACGTATACATAATCCAAGCAATATCCAGCAAGCCAATGAATGACACAACACTAAATAGAGACAAACTTAAAGCAATTCCACGAAAATCTGGAACAAGACAAAGCTGCCCACTCTCTCCCTATATATTTAATATAGTATGGTGTATTGGTCAGGGTTCTCTAGAGTCACAGAACTTATGGGTAGTTTCTACATAGTAAGGAAACTTGTTGATGACTTACAATTTGTAGTCCAATTCCCCAACAATGATCAGCAGCAGCTGTGAATGGAAGTCCAAGGATTAGTGGTGGCTCAGTCCCACAAGGCAGGCAGGCAAAAAAGAGAGACTCTTCTTTCTTCCAATGTCCTTATGAAGGTCTCCATCAGAAGGTGTGTCCCTGATTAAAGGTGTGTACCACCATGCTTGGATCTGGGACTTGGTTTGTCCTAGATGGCATAGAACTCAGAGATCTCCTTGCCTTAGGCTCCTGGGATTCACAGACACTTTGCCTCAAGATCTCCATGCCAAGATCCAGGTCAGAAACTTCTATCTTCCAACTCAAGATCAGGATCAAAGGTGAGCCTTCCAATTCTGGATTGTAGCTCATTCCAGATATAGTCAAGTTGACAATCAGGAATAGTCACTACATGTAGGAGGTTCTAGACAGAGCAATACTGAAACTAAAAGAGATCAAGTGGATTTTAATTGGAAAGAAATAAGTTAAAGTATCTCTGTTTGTGGGTGATATGATATTATCCATAAGCAACCCAAAATAATTCTACCAGAGAACTATAGATGAAAAAAAGACCTTTCAGCAAAGTGGCTCTATACAAAATTAACTCAAGGAAATAACAATCCCTCCTTTACACAAATGAGAAATGTGCTTAGACAGAAATTAGGGTTAAAACACATGACCATAGGATGTACTACAGAGAAATAGTGATTAAAAAGTGTATGGAATTGGTACAAAAACAGACATGTTGATCAATGGAATACAATTTAAAACCCAGAAATAAAACCACACACCTATGGTCACTTGATTTTTAATAAAGAGAGTAAAACCATACAATGGAAAAATAAAAGCATCTTCAATAAACGGCAGACGAACTGGACGTCTACATGCTAAAGAATGAAAGTAGATGTCTACTTGTCACCCTGAGCAACACTCAAGTCCAAGTGGACCAAGGACCTCAGCATATTATGGGATATGCTAAAATCTCACAGAAGAGAAAGTAGGAAATACCCGTGGTATCAGAAGCAAGTTCCTGATCAAAACATTAATGTCTAAGGCTCTAAGATCAATAATTGGGTCCTCATGAAATTGCAAAGCTTCTGAAAGGCAAATTACACTGTGAATAGGACAAATTGGCAGGCAGCCCACAGATTTAAAAAGGATCGTCACATATCCTGTTCTGACAGAGGACAATATCCAAAATTTACAAAGAACTCAAGAAGTTGGACACCAACTGCCCAAATGACCCATTTCAAGCCTGGGGAGGGAATGGGAAGGGAAGGGGAGGATCAGGTGTTAGGGAGGATAGAGGAAAATACATAGGGCCAGGACATTTAATAGAAATATGTAGCAGTGGGGGATGGGGAAGTAGATGTAGTCACTAGAAAGTTCCAGACGCCAACTTCTCACTAGAGGCTCCCAGGACCCAACAGCAATGACTTTAGCTGAAATAGCCAACAAAAGGGAGATGGAACCAGTAGATAGGCACAACCCCCAGTTGAGGGAAGGGGCCACCCACCCATCTCAAAAAAATTTTTTTTATTGAGTATTTCTTATATACATTTCGAGTGTTATTCCCTTTCCCGGTTTCCGGGCAAACATCCCCCTCCCCTCTCCCCTTCCTCATGGGTGTTCCACTCCCCACCCTCCCCCCATTGCCGCCCTCCCCCCAACAGTCTAGTTCACTGGGGGTTCAGTCTTAGCAGAACCCAGGGCTTCCCCTTCCACTGGTGCTCTTACTAGGATATTCATTGCTACCTATGAGGTCAGAGTCCAGGGTCAGTCCATGTATAGTCTTTAGGGAGTGGCTTAGTCCCTGGAAGCTCTGGTTGCTTGGTATTGTTGTACATATGGGGTCTCGAGCCCCTTCAAGCTCTTCCAGTTCTTTCTCTGATTCCTTCAACGGGGGTCCTATTCTCAGTTCAGTGGTTTGCTGCTGGCATTCGCCTCTTCATTTGCTGTATTCTGACTGTGTCTCTCAGGATCGATCTACATCCAGCTCCTGTCGGCCTGCACTTCTTTGCTTCATCCATCTTGTCTAATTGGGTGGCTGTATATGTATGGGCCACATGTGGGGCAGGCTCTGAATGGGTGTTCCTTCAGTCTCTGTTTTAATCTTTGCCTCTCTATTCCATGCCAAGGGTATTCTTGTTCCCCTTTTAAAGAAGGAGTGAAGCATTCCCATTTTGGTCATCCGTCTTGAGTTTCATTTGTTCTAGGCATCTAGGGTAATTCAAGCATTTGGGCTAATAGCCACTTATCAATGAGTGCATACCATGTGTGTCTTTCTGTGATTGGGTTAGCTCACTCAGGATGATATTTTCCAGTTCCAACCATATGCCTACGAATTTCATAAAGTCATTGTTTTTGATAGCTGAGTAATATTCCATTGTGTAGATGTACCACATTTTCTGTTTCCATTCCTCTGTTGAAGGGCATCTAGATTCTTTCCAGCTTCTGGCTATTATAAATAAGGCTGCTATGAACATAGTGGAGCACATGTCTTTTTTATATGTTGGGGCATCTTGTGGGTATATGCCCAAGAGAGGTATAGTTGGATCCTCAGGCAGTTCAATGTCCAATTTTCTGAGGAACCTCCAGACTGATTTCCAGAATGGTTGTATCAGTCTGCAACCCCACCAACAATGGAGGAGTGTTCCTCTTTCTCCACATCCTCTCCAGCATCTGCTGTCACCTGAGTTTTTGATCTTAGCCATTCTCACTGGTGTGAGGTGAAATCTCAGGGTTGTTTTGATTTGCATTTCCCTTATGACTAAAGATGTTGAACATTTCTTTAGGTGTTTCTCAGCCATTCGGCATTCCTCAGCTGTGAATTGTTTGTTTAGCTCTGAACCCCATTTTTTAATAGGGTTATTTGTCTCCCTGCGGTCTAACTTCTTGAGTTCTTTGTATATTTTGGATATAAGGCCTCTATCTGTTGTAGGATTGGTAAAGATCTTTTCCCACTCTGTTGATTGCCATTTTGTCCTAACCACAGTGTCCTTTGCCTTACAGAAGCTTTGCAGTTTTATGAGATCCCATTTGTCGATTCTTGATCTTAGAGCATACGCCATTGGTGTTTTGTTCAGGAAACTTTTTCCAGTGCCCATGTGTTCCAGATGGTTCCCTAGTTTTTCTTCTATTAGTTTGAGTGTATCTGGTTTGATGTGGAGGTCCTTGATCTACTTGGACTTAAGCTTTGTACAGGGTGATAAGCATGGATCGATCTGCATTCTTCTACATGTTGACCTCCAGTTGAACCAGCACCATTTGCTGAAAATGCTATCTTTTTCCATTGGATGGTTTTGGCTCCTTTGTCAAAAATCAAGTGACCATAGGTGTGTGGGTTCATTTCTGGGTCTTCAATTCTGTTCCATTGGTCTATCTGTCTGTCTCTGTACCAATACCATGCAGTTTTTATCACTATTCCTCTGTACTACTGCTTGAGTTCAGGGATAGTGATTCCCCCTGAAGTCCTTTTATTGTTGGGGATAGTTTTAGCTATCCTGGGTTTTTTGTTATTCCAGATGAATTTGCAAATTGTTCTGTCTAACTCTTTGAAAAATTGGATTGGTATTTTGATGGGGATTGCATTGAATCTGTAGATCGCTTTTGGTAAAATGGCCATTTTTACTATATTAATCCTACCCATCCATGAGCATGGGAGATCTTTCCATCTTCTGAGGTCTTCTTCAATTTCTTTCTTCAGTGTCTTGAAGTTCTTATTGTACAAATCTTTTACTTGCTTGGTTAAAGTCACACCGAGGTACTTTATATTATTTGGGTCTATTATGAAGGGTGTCGTTTCCCTAATTTCTTTCTCGGCTTATTTCTCTTTTGTGTAGAGGAAGGCTACTGATTTATTTGAGTTAATTTTATACCCATCCACTTTGCTGAAGTTGTTTATCAGCTTTAGTAGTTCTCTGGTGGAACTTTTGGGATCACTTAAATATACTATCATATCATCTGCAAATAGTGATATTTTGACTTCTTCTTTTCCGATCTGTATCCATCTCAAAATTTTAACTGAGAAATGTTATTGTCCAAAGGAAAGACAGGGAGAAAGAAAATGAAACAGAGAATGACAGGAAGACCATCCATTGACAGCCTCTCCTAGGGATCCATCCCATCTGGAGACAATAAACCCTCACACTATTGCTGATGCTAAGAAGCATTTGTTGGCAGGAGCCTGGTAGGGCTATTCCCTGAGAGATTCAACCAGCGCCTGACCAATACAGATACAGATACTCACAGCCAACCATGAACTGAGCCTATGGCCCCAATGGAAGAGTTAGGGGAAGGACTGAAGGAGCTGAAGGATATTTTTTACAACCCCATAGGAAAAATGGTATTGACTGACTGGACCACCTGGAGCTCAAGGGGACTGGACCACCCACCAAGGAATGTATATTGTGGGATCCATGGCTCCCAATACAAGTGTAGCAGAGGATGAGCTTTTATGGCATCAATGGAAGGGGAGGCCCTTGGTCTTGTGGAGGTTTGGCAACCCAGCTTGGAGGGATGCTAGAGTTTTGTAGCAGGAGTGCGTGAGTGAGTGGAGGAATGCCCTAATGGAGGCAAAGAAGAGGGGTAAAAGGAGGGATGGAATGGGGCCGGGGGTTGTAAAAAGGTAACCAGAAAGAGGATATCACTTGAAATGTCAATGAATAAAATGATTTATAAAACAATAGGGTACAGAACTATTCAACAGAGGAATCTTGAATGGCTGAGAATTACTAAAGAAATGTTCAAAGTCCTTACTCATCAGGGAAATGCAAATCAAAACATTTCTAAGGTTCCATCTTAGATGGGTTAGAATGGCTAAGATCAAAACCTCAAGTGGCAGTATATGTTGGTGAGGATGTTAAACAAGGGGAACACTCCTTTATTGCTGGTGCAAATTAAAACTTGTACAACCACTTTGGAAATCAATTTGGTGATTTCTCAGAAAATAGGGAATAATTCTACCTCATAGGCATATACGCAAAAGTGCCCCATTATAACACAGGAACGCTGGCTCAATTTTATTCATAACAGATTCATTTGTAACAGCCAGAAAACGGAATTAACCCTCAACTGAAAAATAGATAAAGAAAATGAGCTACATTTACAGAATGGAATAAGATTCAGCTATTAAAATATTAAAAACAAAGGTATCATGCATTCTGCAGGAAAATGGATAAATTCAAGAATATCCTGAGTTAGGTAACCCAGAGCCAGAAAGACATGTATGGTATGTACGCACTTCTAAATTGATTGTCAGCCATAAAATGCAGAATAAACATGCTATAATCAACCAGTCTCAAAGAATCAGGCTAATAAGAAATTCTTAGGGGAGGATGTGTGAATTTCACTGAGAAGGGGAAATTTTATAGTCATTGGAGGTGGCTGGAGGAAGGGAAATGGGTAGGAAGGGATGAGGAGAGGAATAGGAATGGTGATCAGGTATGGTGAGGGGCCCTGGAGAGGACATCTCTGGAACTATCTGGAGGTCTCTGACAGGGGAGGATATAGAGATTCTATGGGGGTGACTGTATTTGAGATTACTGCCAGTGTTATATAGAAACTTAAATGGCTACCTCCTATAGCCAGGCAAAACTTCCAGAGGAGAGAGGGTGACATCTATCCACCCACCAAACCGTATAACCAAAATTTGTCTTGCCTATATGATGTGTAAGGATAAATTTGGAGCAGAGACTAAGGGAACAACCAACCAATATTTGAAACCCAAACTCTGACACTAGTAATGATACTCTGCTCTGCTTGCAAACAGAAACCTTGCACAACCATCTCCTGAGAGACTTCATCTAGCAACAGATTGAGTCGGATGCAGAGACCCACAGCCAAACATCAGGCAGAGCCTAGGATTCTGGTGCAGGAGTCAGAGATAGAATTGAGCAAGTTGGAGAGATCAAGGACAACAAAAGACCTACAGCATCAACTAACCAGTTTCCATAGGGTATCACATAGACGAGACCAGCAACCAGGGAACAGGTATGAGATAGACCTAGCCCCTCTTTACATTTGTAGCAGATGTACCTTTTGGTATTCATGTGGGTCGCCTAACAAGTGGAGCAGAGGCTGTCCTCATATCTGTTCCCAGTCATTGGATCCCCTTGCCCTATCTGGACTGCCTACTTGGGCTTTGGTGAGGGAAGATGTACCTGGTCCTGATGGGACAAGATGTCCCAGGGTAGGGTGGTATACAAGTGGGTTCCCCTATTCTGATGATAAGGGGAGGGAGCAATAGGGGAAGAAATTTGTAAGGGTGAAGAGGGAGGAGGGGAGAGGGACTGTAATTGGGATGTAAAGTGAATAAAAATAAATTATTTTTAAAATGAGAAGTAGAATATTAATATTAATAAAATATTGTTAAAATAATAAATACAATAATATGTAATTTTAATTGATAATACACTTAACAGTGGAAATAAATAGGTCCATATTAGGTAAATTATAAATATTTAGAAATAGCTGTTCAATTCACTCTTCTGTGGTAACCAATGCAAAGAAATATAGCTAATATATTTAATATGGTACAACATAAATTTATTTAGAATTTTAAGATTTTAGAATTTTTATTCTTTTTTAAATTTTATATCAACTTCAATTAGATAATTCTTGGTGTTGATAAAAGTCACAGGGCACCAAATGTGTGATACTTGAGTTTGAGCTTAAATTGATTTGAACAATTTCAAAGTAGGCTACAAGTACTATTTAAGAACAAAAATAACAATATTCAGCTAAGAATGACATTATAAATTACAAGATAAGCTCACTGGACCATAAAGCAGTATGAAAATTATGTATGACTTTGAAGAGTTTCTCAATATTTTCTGAGGTTAATGTTTACCCTGAAAGCATAATTGCTATAAACTCCCATTCTTTTGAATTAATATTTAGAAGAAATTAAGATCCAGATTTTTGTTTTAAATCCATTCAAAGTCTACTTATAAATATCATAAAACAAACTATACCACTGAGCAAATCTTGATGTGTCTATTGTTGTACAATTGGGTAATATTTCCCCATATTTTATTGTAATATTGATCTGGGACTATGCATTAGAGAAATAAATTTATGAAATAAAATGTAGATAAGAAAGAAAGAACTTTGACACTCAGAATGTATGTTGATTTACTGAGAAATGTCTTCTGTGGTTGAAATATATTGATTAAATTTTGTGCAACATATTGCAATTATATGTAAATGAAGTAACATTCAAGATAAGGTTTAAAAATTATTACAGTTTCTTATGTTGAAACTTGTTAAAGGTAAAATAATTATAAACAATTTTAAAAGAATAATTAAGGGGGTTGTAAAGAATAATTAAACAAATTGTAGCAATTAACTTAAATTTAAAAGTTAAATTAATGTGTGGAAAGATAGCTCACTTGGTCAATTACTTGCTTTGCAAATAAGATCACTGGAGTATGATTGATTTCCCCAGTTCTTCTGGGTCCATTTGGAACAAATAGACCTCAGAACCCATGCTGAGAGTTCCAGGCTGGGTAGGCAGAGGTAGAAGGATCTCTGTTTCTCAATTAGCCTTCTCTAGTTGGCAGTGTAAGCCAAATGAGACCCTGTCTCAAAAAATGAAAATATGTCCACAGCATCCAATAGCATCTTCTAGCCTTCGCATGCATGTGCTTTCTCATATGCACACATATGTTTGCATTCTCAAACACGCACACACACACATACCATTCTAATTCAGGATTGCATTTTGTCTGTGATTGATGAGATTTGATCCCATCTCTTGTGTTGGAGTTTGGGGTAGAGCAGGTGGATCTAATAGCATATAGGTGTCAAGGGTGCGACAGCTGAGGGATCAAGTATTTGTAACATTTGTATGGCATGTAATGGACTAAGACGCTCAAAATTTCTAGAGATGTCACAGTGATTATGCACCAGAACAAAATATCACATTCCAGTTAGTTACAGAAAGATCTGCGCTTGGTTTTAGAATTTTAATTTTCAAATGGACACAATTGCATCTATTTGGTTACAGATTTGGGGGAAAAAATCCACATATATCTTTCCAAGAGTTGTACATTGCCAATTATTTTGTAACTTCAGAAGTACAGATCTCCTTCTTAAACTAATTAAGCTATACCAAGAGGATTTGCTTATGTCTTGAAACATTACAGTCCTTTTTTTTCTTTGAGTTAAGCAAGGAGAAGAAATTGCTCAGTAATATGTGATCCTACTTGCAAACATCAGTAAACTAGAAAGTGCATTCTGTTCTCAGAATACGATTCAGCTGCCACACAGATAGAGCTAAGCCTCTGCAAAAGAAAACCCCCAAGTTTCTAAGGATTACTCCACGAGGGAGTGTAGCACTGGGAAATAAGTGGGGCATTAAGCAGATACCTTTACTGCCCAAGTACCTTGTGGGAAGCAGCCATATATTTTATAGATTCATAAAGCACTACATGTATTTCATGATGCAGAAAAGTAGAACATTATTTCTCATTTTCCAACATGTAAACTTCTTGCTAAATTGAATTTTAGAAACTACCTTATCTTTAAAATATAAATGAAGAGAGGAGCCATTGTTCACTCTACTTTCTAAGTCTTTCATTTTCACAGGAAAATAAAGAAAAAAGAAAAGGACAGGATAAAGTTGCTTGGCAAGGCTATACCTCTTTTTCAAATTTTCAAGAGGAAAATTTATAATAGAAAAATGGTACACAGGTGTTGTATGAAAACAAACTTAGTCCCAATTTCATTATTAAACATAAAAATATTTCCTTGTCTTATCACCTAATAATTGAATACAAACAATGGTGTGATCAAAGCATGTTCAACTGCCAAGATTTGCACCAAATCACTTAACTGAAAATCTGTTTAAAAATTTCAAATCTACTTAACTGTATTGAATTAATTCATTCACACCATTAGTGATTAATAACTGTCTGTGAATGAATCTGTCTTTCATAATTATGCTGAAATCTCACACATTTTTAAGAACTAAATGAGTCCTCAGACCACCAGTAAATAAAAATAGCATTGACAAAATTTGCCAAAAGTGGATGTTAAGTATTTACAAAATGCTTTTCTACACAGGAAAATTTGCCCTGGGAGATAAACTGAATGTGTGATTAGTGTCAGGGAACTGAAGAAAAATGTATAAGTCAGAGGACATGAAGAAAATTATCTCAAATGAGCTAATGTTTTCTAAACAACAGCATGAAGCACTTCTGGCAATATTAAATATGTAACATGAAAAGCAAATGGAAAGAATTATTTATGGATCCCAGCCATGATGCACTGTCACTGTTCTTTATAGAGTAAATTATTTTTAACTTTAAAAATTCTAGAATTCCATTCATGAGTACTTTACATACATCAATTTCACCCTTCCTTCTTCCCACTCCAACTCTGCTATATTCCACTTCCCCCCCTAAATTCAGCACTTCCTTTAGTCTCTCTCTCTCTCTCTCTCTCTCTCTCTCTCTCTCTCTCTCTCTCTCTCTCTCTCTCCTTCCTTTCTCCCTCTCTCTCTCTTTTCTTCTGCCCCCTCTCTTCTCTCTCTTTCTGTGTGTGTGTGTGTGTGTGAATTCAGTCTAAACAATTTATTTTGTGTTTACAGTATGTGTACACATTTAAATATATATGTGTGTGTGTGTGTGTGTGTGTGTGTGTGTGTGTGTGTGATTTTGTATGTTAGGCTCCTCTGTAAACTACAGAAGAAAAAAATCTCATATAAGATGGATCCTTGAGAGGAAAACACCAAACGCCATCTGGAACCCTGGTGCACTGAAGCTCCCTGAAAGGGCGGCGCAGATCTTCCTGGTTGCTGCCACCGCAGAGAGCTCGTGGGCAGCACCCCTCGAGCGAACTTGAGCCTCGGGACCACAGGTAAGACCAACTTTTCTGATGCAAGTGACCTGCCTGGTGAACTCAAGACACAGGCCCACAGGAACAGCTGAAGACCTGTAGAGGGGCAAAACTACACGCCCGAAAGCAGAACACTCTGTCCCCATAACTGACTGAAAGAAAACAGGAAAACAGGTCTACAGCACTCCTGACACACAGGCTTATAGGACAGTTTAGCCACTGTCAGAAATAGCAGAACAAAGTAACACTAGAGATAATCTGATAGCGAGAGGCAAGCACAGGAACACAAGCAACAGTAACCAAAGACTACATGGCACCATCCAATTTAATTCTCCCATCAAAACAAACATGGAATATCCAAAGCGCATTCAGAAAAGCAAGATCTAGTTTCAAAATCATATTTGATCATGATGCTGGAGGACTTCAAGAAAGACGTGAAGAACTCCCTTAGAGAAACACAGGAAAACATTAATAAACAAGTAGAAGCCTACAGAGAGGAATCACAAAAATGCCTGAAAGAATACCAGGAAAACACAATCAAACAGTTGAAGGAATTAAAATGGAAATAGAAGCAATCAAGAAAGAACACATGGAAACAACCCTGGATATAGAAAACCAAAAGAAGAGACAAGGAGCTGTAGATACAAGCTTCACCAACAGAATACAAGAGATGGAAGAGAGAATCTCAGAGCAGAAGATTCCATAGAAATCATTGACTCAACTGTCAAAGATAATGTAAAGCGGAAAAAGCTACTGGTCCAAAATATACAGGAAATCCAGGACTCAATGAGAAGATCAAACCTAAGGATAATAGGTATAGAAAAGAGTGAAGACTCCCAGCTCAAAGGACCAGTAAATATCTTCAACAAAATCATAGAAGAAAACTTCCCTAACATAAAAAAAGAGATACCTATAGGCATACAAGAAGCCTACAGAACTCCAAATAGATTGGACCAGAAAAGAAACACCTCCCGTCACATAATAGTCAAAACACCAAATGCACAAAATAAAGAATATTAAAAGCAGTAAGGGAAAAAGGTCAAGTAACATATAAAGGCAGACCTATCAGAATCACACCAGACTTTTCACCAGAAACTATGAAGGCCAGAAAGATCCTGGACTGATGTCATAGAACCCTAAGAGAACACAAAATGCCAGCCCAGGTTACTGTATCCTGCAAAACTCTCAATTAACATAGATGGAGAAACCAAGATATTCCATGACAAAACCAAATTTACACAATATCTTTCTACAAATCCAGCACTACAAAGGATAATAAATGGTAAAGCCCAACATAAGGAGAAAAGCTATACCCTAGAAGAAGCAAGAAACTAATGGTCTTGGCAACAAAACAAAGAGAAGAAAAGCACACAAACATAACCTCACATCCAAATATGAATATAACAGGAAGCAATAATCATTATTCTTAATATCTCTCAACATCAATGGCCTCAACTCCCCAATAAAAAGACATAGATTAACAAACTGGATACGCAATTGAGGACCCTGCATTCTGCTGCCTACAGGAAACACACCTCAGAGACAAAGACAGACACTACCTCAGAGTGAAAGGCTGGAAAACAACTTTCAAGCAAATGGTCGGAAGAAGCAAGCTGGAGTAGCCATTCTAATATCAAATAAAATCAATTTTCAACTAAAAGTCATCAAAAAAGATAAGGAAGGACACTTCATATTCATCAAAGGAAATATCCACTAAGATGAACTCTCAATCCTAAATATCTATGCCCCAAATACAAGGGCACCTACATACGTAAAAGAAACCTTACTAAAGCTCAAAACACACATTGCACCTCACACAATAATAGTGGGAGATTTCAACACCCCACTCTCATCAATGGACAGATCATGGAAACAGAAATTAAACAGAGACGTAGACAGACTAAGAGAAGTCATGAGCCAAATGGACTTAACGGATATTTATAGAACATTCTATCCTAAAGCAAAAGGATATACCTTCTTCTCAGCTCCCCATGGTACTTTGTCCAAAATTGACCATATAATTGGTCAAAAAACGGGCCTCAACAGGTACAGAAAGATAGAAATAGTCCCATGCATGCTATCGGACCACCACGGCCTAAAGCTGGTCTTCAAAAACAATAAGGGAAGAATGCCCACATATACGTGGAAATTGAACAATGCTCTACTCAATGATAACCTGGTCAAGGAAGGAATAAATAAAGAAATTAAAAACTTTTTAGAATTTAATGAAAAGGAAGGTACAACATACCCAAACTTATGGGACACAATGAAAGCTGTGCTAAGAAGAAAACTCATACCGCGGAGTGCCTGCAGAAAGAAACAGGAAAGAGCATATGTCAGCAGCTTGACAGCACACCTAAAAGCTCTAGAACAAAAAGAAGCAAATACACCCAGGAGGAGTAAAAGGCAGGAAATAATCAAACTCAGAGTTGAAATCAACCAAGAAGTAAGTGAAAGATATGTATGATAAGAATGTCAAGCTTCTGGAGAAAAAATTGAGGAAGATCTCAGAAGATGGAAAGATCTCCATGCTCATGGATTGGCAGGATTAATATAGTAAAAATGGCCATTTTACCAAAAGCGATCTACAGATTCAATGCAATCCCCATCAAAATTCCAATCAAATTCTTCAGAAAGTTAGAACAATTTGCAAATTCACCTGGAATAACAAAAAACCCAGGATAGCTAAAACTATCCTCAACAATAAAAGGACTTCTGGGGGAATCACAATCCCTGAACTCAAGCAGTATTACAGAGCAATAGTGATAAGAGACAGGCAGATAGACCAGTGGAATAGAATTGAAGACCCAGAAATGAACCCATACACCTATGGTCACTTGATTTTTGCCAAAGGAGCCAAACCATCCAATGGAAAAAGACAGCCTTTCAGCAAATGGTGCTGGTTCAAGTGGAGATCAACATGTAGAAGAATGCAGATCGACCATTCTTATCACCTGTACAAAGCTTAAGTCCACGTGGATCAAGGACATCCACACCAAACCAGATACCTCCAAATAATAGAAGAAAAGTGGGGAAGAATCTCAACAAATGGGCATTGGAGAAAATTTCTGAATAAAAACACCAATGTATTGCTCTAAGATCAAGAATCAGTTAAAATGGGATCTCATTAACTACAAAGCTTTCTGTGAGGCAAAAGGACACTGTTGTTGGGAACAAAACAGTAAACCAACAGATTGGGGAAAAGATCTTTACCAAATCCTACCAACATAGAGGCCTTATATCGTAAAACCAAAGAACTCAAAATTTAGACTACAGGGGAAAAAAACCCTATTAAAATGGGTTCTAGAGCTAAACAAAAATTCAGCTGAGAAATGCCGAATGGCTGAGGAACACCAAAGAAATGTTCAACATCTTTAGTCATAAGGGAAATGCAAATCAAAACAACCCTGAGATTTCACCTCACACCAGTGAGAATGGCTAAGATCAAAAATTCAGGTGACAGCAAATGCTATCGAGGATATGGAGAAAGAGGAACACTCCTCCATTGTTGGTGGGGTTGCAGACTGGTACAACCATTCTGGAAATCAGTCTGGAGGTTCCTCAGAAAATTGGACCTTGAACTACCTGAGGATCCAGCTATACCTCTCTTGGGCATATACCCAAAAGATGCTCCAACACATAACAAAGAACATGCTCCACTATGTTCATAGCAGCCTTATTTATAATAGCCAGAAGCTGGAAAGAACCCAGATGCCCTTCAACAGAGGAATGGATACAGAAAATGTGGTACATCTACACAATGGAATACTATTCCCCTATCTAAAAACAATGACTTTATGAAATTAAAAATGGATGGAACTGGAAAATATCATCTGAGTGAGGTAACCCAATCACAGAAAACACACATGGTATGCACCATTGATAAGTGGATATTAGCCCAAATGCTCGAATTCATTCTAGATCACACAGAACACATGAAACTCAAGAAAGGCTTACCAAAAATAAGGAGGCGCTACCCTTCTTTCAAAGGGGAAAAGAGATAGACTTGGAGGGAATAGGGAAGCAAAAAGTTTAGAATAAGGGCTGGGGAACCCCATTCAGAGCCTGCCCCCACATGGCCCATAAACAGCCACCAACCAGTCTAAGATGGATGAAGGCAAAAAGTTCAGTCTGACTTAGAACTGGATGTAAATATCTCCACTGAGAAGATACAGCCAGAGAATGTAGCATATCCATAGGCAGATAGCAACAAACCATACTAGACGAAGAACAGGACCCTATTGAGATAATCCGAAAGGTCTGAAAAGAGCTTGAAGGGCATAAAGACCCATATGAACGTGTCAACCATCCAGAAAGCACCAGGGACCAGTCACTACCAAGACTATACATGGATGACCCTGGAGGCTCCATCTGCATAGAGTAGCTGTGAATAGCCTAGTAAGGGCACCAGTGGAAGGGGAAGCCCTTGGTCCTGCCAAGACTTAACCCTCAGTAAACGTGATTTTTGGGGGGAGGGAGGTAATGAGGGGAGGACGGGTAGGGTAACACCCATATAGAAGGAGAGGAGGAGGGGCTATGTGTATGTTTACCTGGAAACCGGAAAAGTTACTGACAATTGAAATGTAAATAAGAAACCCCCAATTTAATAAAGTTGGAGAAAAAAATTAAATATAAATACATCATTTCCCTTTTTTATTGAACTCTTCCCTTTGTCCCATATATACTCCTCCAAACTCTCATATTTATAATGTCCATTTATGAATTATATATAAATAAAAACTGTGTCATACAAAATAACTTGTACATACAATATTTTAGGGCTGAACTCTTGGTGTTAGATTACTTAATAGAAATCTCTGCCCTTGGGTAGATTATTTCCCCAATTTTACTATTCCTTGGTTGTCTGTAGTTTTCTGCATATGGTTCTGTCCTCATTAAATTTAAAACATCCCTGTTAGTATGTCTATCACTATCACCCTTTTTCCATTTTTGTTTAGGAAGCCATGCGTAGGAGAATATTGTCACAGCAAACTTCCTGTACCTCTCGCTCTTACAACCTTTTCACTTGGAATATTTTCTTCCACTTTGATCCCTTAACTTTATTTGCAATTGTGTTGTAGATGAACCAGATAGGGATAAGCACCAGAAGATCTCTTACTCTCTGAATATGTTTCTGTTTGATCCTCGGTAATGATTTCCATTTGTTTAAATCAATATTTCTCTTAGGTGTTAGAGCTGTACTGTTTTGTGAATATAAGGATAAATATTTACAGTGTTGTTAGGATTCATGTCAATTTAGTAAAATGTCAATTACAGATTCCCTTTTTAGATCCAAGAATTCTCTACTTCTGGAAAGTGGCCTAGATTTCCAACAAAGCTTTCCTTTCCTCAACAAAGCAGAAAATATTCCTCAATCATTTTGTTCAGCCACTTTTAATCTAAAATCAAACAAGTAAATATGCAACAAAATTTAATGCATACATGTATACTAGGACATGATTTAAAAATACTATCTAGGACAAAGTTATTTTCCATGAAGGAAAAATGAATACCAAGAGAGAATTTTATTAAGCAACTATATCTAGTGTTGCAAAAAGGAGTTTCTAGCCTGAAGTGGTAGTAAACATTATTAAGCTGAAAACTAAGAAGACAGGATGCAGATTATGTGCACAACATCAGCATAGTTTATAAGAGTGTGTTCCAGTACTGACATTTCATGGATTGTGTACTAATGGCATGTCATATAGCATTATGTGGTCACAATTCAGGTCTTTCTGACAATATAGCGAACATTCATCCACTGAGAGTAAATTCAATCCCCCAACTGCATTTTTAAGGCATCTATACAATTGGTATAAATATTTGGAAAGCTAGAGTGAAGGAGTGCAGAGTCTAGTTGTAACCTCATACTTGTCCCTCAGTCTACAGTCTCTAGAATTCAAGTTTTGTCTGATCGTTTCCAAGCAATTGGTCAGCACCTAACACTACTAGATTGAAGTGTCACTATCACACTTCTAACCTGTCCCACACAGATGCTGACTGCTCAGTTAAAGCATTTTTTTCTGGCGTAATTTTGTGAACAAGTGTTTCCAAGAAGTGATTTATCTCCATCAGCAGACACACCATGACATGATTTTGTCATTTTTCTAGTGGCATTAGGCTGAGGTATTTCAAATATAAAATTGAGGAAGTTGATCCACATGAACTTGAGGTTTCGGCAGGGTGATAAATATGGGTATATTTCCATTCTTCCACATGTCCACATCCAGTTAGTCCACCATCAGTTGTTGAAGATACATTGCTTTCTTCTTGGAATTATTTTGTTTGCTTTGTAAAAGGCAATTATCTATAACTGTGCAGTATTATTTCTGGGGCTTTAATTTTAATCCACTGATCAACTTGTCTAATCCTATACCAACACTGTGCATTTTCATCACTCTAGATCTGTGGGAAAGTTGAAGTCACATTGTGAGATCTTAATGATTGTCAATGGGTGATTAAAGCTTTAGCTGAATTTCTTTTTCAAAAGTGGGTCTCCTGTTTGTGGCAAACAAAATTAAAATTGAAGGAATCTAATAAATATGTAGTATCTTTTATCTCTTATGATTTTGGATTGAAGTCTATTTTGTTACCTACTGGAATGGCTCCAGAAGCTTTCTCCTTATGTCCATTTGTGCAAATTTTTTCCTAATTTTTATTCTGAGATAATGTATTTCATTTAAGTTTAGGTATATTATTTGTATGCAGCAGAAGATGATTAGATGAAGGAAAGCACTTAAAAATATCCAACAATACTTCATAATAAAATGATAGCAACCTTTATAGATATCTGTGAATTACCCAAACATGATGATTTTAGTTTACAACACATACATAGCCAACAATAATAATTTTGACATACTTTAAAATGGCACTTAATTTTACATCAAATTTTCAAATGTGGAGAATTACATGAGTATGACTTGTGCATTTAGGATGAGAAACAAAATCATAATTGTGATAGGATATGATTCTAACCTGACTTTGGGAAAGATTTGGTATACAGGGACCAAATAATTTATTGAACAAGACATGTTTTTGTGCAAAAACTCACAAAAGATTGCAGTATGTAGGGCAGTACATGAAGGAATATGTTGTAGTTTCTCCACAGCTCTGGTCAATTTTTCTGAAAGCAAACATGAGTGAGCATACCAAATAAATAATTTTCTGTCAATTTTTTTTGTTTTGTGACTGTTCATAATATGCAAGATTGCATGAGTATTGATGATTTCAACAAATGAGTAAATAGAGAAAACCTATCTTATAACACAGTTATTTTACGTTCAAAAAATGGATATTCATTATTGTGATATATACCACATTTTTGTAGGTGCAGAAAATTTTGTTGATGGTATACAAGAGAGTAGAAAAGGCTCTGTTAACTCCCTTGTTAATAGGCAGGCATGGGATGGAAATTTTGAGGGAGATGCACAGTTTTGGGGACCAACTTGTGACAGGGGCTCCTCAGCGCCTTTGGGCCACTCTCTTGCTCTCTTCATTTTGGCTAGGGTGGGGTGGGTGGTTCAGTGTTTCTTACTCCTTGGAGGGCATGTAATCCATGAGGTCAAACACTTGCTGCTGTAGCCATATTCATTGTCATACCAGGTAATGAGCTTCACAAGGTTGTCTTCAAGTGCAATTCCAGTCACAACAGAGTGAGAGTTGCTGTTGAAGCCACAGCAGACCACTTAACCTCAGAGAAGCCCATAATGCCCTTTAGTGGTCTCTCAGATGTTTGTTTTACCACCTTCTTGATGTCATCATACTTAGCAGGTTTCACTAGGTGGCATTTCAGATCCAGAAGGGATTTATTGGGGTACGAATATAAAAGGTCATCCTGGTGACCTTGCCCACAGCCATGGCAGTACCAGTGGATGTAGTGATGATATTCTGGGTTACCACATGGCCATCACACAACAGCTTTCCAAAGGGGCCATCCATTGTCTTCTGAGTGGCAGTGATAGTATGGACTGTGGTCCTGAGCACTTCCACCATGCCAAAGTTGTCATGAATGACGTTGGCCAGAGGGGCTACTCAGTTTGTGGTGCAGGATAGATTGCTGACCATCTTGAGTGAGTTGTCATAATTGCCATGGTTCACATCCATTACAAACATGGTGGCCTCAGCTGAAAAGGTGGAGAGATTATGTTTTGGCCCCACCCTTCATGTGGACCCAAGCCTTCTCCATGGTGGTAAAGGTGCCAGTAGACTCCATGACATACTTAGCACCAGCATCACCCTATTTGCTGATAGCAGAATCTCACACCTTGAAGATGGTGATGGGCTTCCTGTTGATGACAAGCTTCCCATTATCAGCCTTGTCTGCACCATTATATTTACTATGGGTCGAGTCATACTGGAACATGCAGACCATGAAGTAGAGGTCAATAAAAGGGCTGTTGATGTCAACAATCCTCATTTTGGCTGATGCAAAGAAAGCAGACCTGGTAACCAGGAACCCAATATGGTCAAATCTGTTCACTGCAACTTTGTCATCTTGTCTACAGGGCTAGGATGCCATT